>NW_008330777.1:6909574-6941394 GCF_000622305.1 Nannospalax galili
AAACCCAGGTCCTCTGCAAGAGCAGTCAGTGTTCTTAACCGCTGAGCCATCTCTCCAGCCCCATATTTCTTAAAGCCAAATTTTTCGCTCCTTTCTTCCCACCCACCACCTGAAACAAAAGAGATTAGAGAAATAATCGGGATGTTAATTATATTTTAATAAAAGCTGATAGGTACAGAGTTTTTCTTTAACCTAAGGCTGAGTGCTTTGTATGAACTAGCTTATTGAATTTTATATTGCTGTGAAATAATAATAGCTATCATCAGTCCTATGAGATAAAAATAACTCATCAATCCTGTGACTTTGTGGCTATTGTCTACTTTTGTTTCAAGCATTATACAAAGGGCTTTGTATGTGTGATTTTTTTTTTCTATTCTCCCCCTAGACGTTGAATTAATGTTTCAAATATAAGCTCTATCTGTGTGGGTTGTGAATTTCTTTCCTTCTTCTGGGCTGAGACTTAGGACAGCAATTAATAAAGTGCCTGGTGGGGCTAGCCAGACAACTCAACAGTTAAGAGCTTTGTACTACTCTTCCAGAGGACCCAAGTTCAGTTCCCAACACCTGTGTCTGGCAGCTCACAATCCCCTAAAACTCCAGCTCCCAGGGTTTTGACATCCTCTTCTGGCCTCCCTGTCAAAACACATACACATAAGTAACACTATCTGTCTGTCTGTCTGTCTGTCTGTCTGTCTGTCTATCATCTATCTATCTATCTATCTATCTATCTATCTATCATCTATCATCTATCTATCTATATCTATCTATCAATCATCTATCTATCAATCATCATCTATTATCTATCAATCATCTATCATCTGTTTATCTGTCTATCATCTATCAATCTATCAATCATCTATCAATCATCATCTATTATCTATCAATCATCTATCATCTGTCTATCATCTATCTATCATCATCTATTATTTATCTATCAATCATCTATCATCTGTCTGTTTATCTATCATCTATCTATCTATCTATCATCTATCATCTATCTATCTATCAATCTATCTTCTATCATCTATTTATCTCATGCTTGGTGATGATAGATGTTTAGTGAGTCATTATTAAATGATCAAATTCATGTTCTTTACTATGGGAAAACTGCTAAACAAAGAGAAGTAAGATAATTTGCCTTAGTCAAGTGGCAAATCCAGAATTTGCAACCAAGAAAATATAAATTCAGAGCTGCAGAGCAATATTTATATGCTATTAGAGTTATCTATATTAAGGAATTTCCAGGAAAATGTTAAATTCTGAGGAAAATTGAGATATACACTTAGGTTTTGAAAGCAAAATAGTGTAAGATTTTCTTAGAAAATTCAAAATTTTGAGTCGAACCTGTATACATCATTCCAGCGTGAGAAAGTGATGGGTTAGGATGCTCATTTTGAGGAAATTGGGGATAACATGAGTGCTGCCTGTTTGTTGAAGAATTTCTATGTATTGGAAAATTTCTCTTACTATTATGTGAATCTATATGAATGTGGTAAGTTCTTTTAAGCATTCAGTAATATTTTTAGTTGTTTTTTTCTTCTTTTTTATCATTATTTTAAAAAAAATTTAATAACTACATGATTAGAAGAAGAGTTTCATTACAGCTTTAACATATTCAGTAACACACTCCAGAGCAAGAGTTCATCTCTTTCACAAGTGGCTGTAAGTTTCTCAGTTCACAGTTGAATTAATACAGTTATACAATATTGATCTCAGTATAAGCCTGTAAGACATAAAATTGAATGAGTTTTTACCTTTAAAATGATCTCCATTTCATTTTAGAATATATTGTTCCTTGCAGAAAGTCTCATTGTTTTTGCTACTAACACTGAGATGTTGGCGCATGCATCTCTAATCCGTATGTATCTATTACTAGTGATAATCTGTTGCACTTTGATCCTTGGTACCTGTGTATATCTATAAAGTCATCGGGTAGATTTCAATGATAACGTTGAATCACCTCTACTAATTAATATGACATAAATTTCCGTGATTCCTTCCTCCTCAAATATAATACATTTTTAAAAAATTTGTTGATTTTTTTCTTGTATGTATATTACACAGAACATCCCAAACCATCTTATTCAACTATAAATCCATTTCCCCGATGACACCCTCCCATAGCCTCCCTCCCCCCACTAGAGCCCTTATACTTTGAGGCCTATAATAATTTGGTCAGAGGGACATGAAGGACAGTTTCTGCTCCTTGCCCTCCTAGGTCAACTAGTTCTAGGGGACTATGAGCATCTCTCAAAATGTCTTGTAATTGTGGTGGGTCACCTGTCCTCTTGATCAAGGAGGCCAAGGAGACCCCACCAGATAGAGTTGAACCAGTGTCCAGTCTACACAGAGGAGGGTCAATACAGAGGAATCATTTCCTCCATGCTTCCAAGCAAAATGAACCATGGTCGAGTAGGACCTTTGACTTATCTTCACACAGGGGGAACTGGTAAAAGAAAGGAGCCAGGGGCTGCTCCCAAGCCCATGCGACCCCTGAGAAACAGATCCTCAAATGACCTTAAGAGTAAAAATAAATTGGTTTATCTGGGCTAACTGCATGGCCTTAAACACCCAAAAGGAAAGTATAACCAAAGATTAAAGGGGCCAATATAATTTATTAAGAGTCCATATGCATAGCTAAAGGCTACATAACAAGCAACAATGCCAGATACCTTCTTTTGAGTTGTTGGCCAGGGTGGCCAAAGGGACTCCCAGATTGTAACCCAGCATAGAATGGGGAAAATGAACAGCAGACCCCACTCTTATCTAAAGAAATATTGACAACTGGTTGCTGCTAGATGAGGAACAGCTGACCTTCCTAAAACAAAGACCTCTAGATAGGCTGACTAGATACACCTGATGGACAAGTAGTGGGGAATGGCTGGGGGTGCCAACAACATAGCAGACAGTAGCAGGGATATCAGAGTATAAGGGTTCTTCTTTCTTCTTTGAGACAGGGACTCACTGTATAACCCTGGCAGTCCTGGAATTCGCTATGTAGACCAGGCTGGGCTGGAATGCAACAGATCCATTAACCTCTACTTGGGATTAAAGGCATGTATCACCACACTTGGCTAGTTCTTTTTTCTTCTAAGATTTATTTTATTTTTTTCCTTATGTATATGTGTATGTCTATGTGCATGGACATGCACATGTGTGTGGGTTCCTGGAGGGGTCAGAAGAATGCACTGCATACCCTGGAGTTGGAATTACAGACACTTGTGTGCTGCCTGATGTGGTTCCTGTGAACACTAGACTGAGCCCTGGACCTTTGCAATAGCAGCAAGTGCTATTAAACAGCCATCACCCCATCCTTTATTTCTTTAAGGAAAGAAAAAAATGGAAGGTGTGGATTTAGTAAATGCTGTCATTATTTTTCTATTTCATAGAATCTAATACATAACAAAAATAAGGACTTTCAAAATTTATTGCAAGTATTGCCTATTACTATTTCCTACCTTCTTATTTTCCCTTTTAGAAAAAGTATCTAAAATTATGAATGTGTATGTTGCAGGAAATATGAAATTTTTTTTGAGGCAGAGTCACATGTATCCCAAGATGTCTCCCTTTCTTGATTGCTGGGATTACAGATCTAGCCTGCTATTTATGCCAGGTTTATTGTCTGTCTATATCTACTTTGGTGCTAGTTTAACAGTGTCATGTTAAATGGATGAATAGAATGCAAAGTGCTTCAAAAGAAAAAAGAAAGACCATATCAACTCAACCTATACTATCTCAGAATATTTTAAACATGTGCTTTAAACTGACCAATACTGTTAACTGCTATTTTTATGATTATTATGATTTTCATAGGGAGAAAATGGTACTCTTTTTAAATTTTGGGTGAAATTAACCATTTTTTGGAATGACTGTTAGCTAGACACACTTGTTCCTATAGACTGTCTTTTTTAAAAAAATCATGTATTAGAAAATGTATTTTGTTTGTTAAAGTTGTCTGGTTGCTTACTGTAATCTCATAACTGGAATAAGTTACTAAGAGGCCAGCTGTTTGTATTCTGGAAAGTGCTCACTCATTCCTTTGGGATTTGGGATAAGTATTTAATAAATCTAACAAGTTAGTATTTAAATTTTTTTACTTTATTTTTTATTTATGTGTGTGTGTGTTTGTGTGCATCTGTATGTCTATGTGTGTGTGCACATGCCATGGGCATGAATGTGGCAATCAGAGGACAGCTTGCAAGAGTTGTTCTTTACTTCCACCATGTGAGTTCTAGGGATCAAACTCAGGTTGTCATGTTTGGCTGCAAGCACCCTTACCTGTTAAGCCAGCTCTCTGGTCCCTAGAAAACTAATCTTAAATTTGGGATATAAACTTTATAACAACATTATGCACCTATGCAGACACTGGAAAATATCTTGTATTCAAAACTATGAAGATAAATCAATGCTACATTAGGGTCTTGCTTTAAATAAGACCAATATACTTTGTAATTAATAATGCAAGATTCTGTGAAGGTAGTTCCGACAATCCTTTGAGGTTTGACCATCTCCTCTTTATCCCTGTCCATTGTGCACTGCAGAATGGCACTGCTAGATTTGAAATCTCACAGGGGCCACTGTCCTGATTGCATTAGGCACCTGGGTCATGAAGATCAATTGCTTCTGCTGTTTTCAAGGACTGTTCTAACAAGAGTTGCGCTCTCTCTCTCTCTCTCTCTCTCTCTCTCTCTCTCTTGCTCTCTCTCTCGCTCTTTTTTTCATCATTTTGAACAAGTGCTGCTCTCTCCAACCCAGGCTGAGGCCAGTATTTTTTTGATCACAAGGCTTTTTGTTTGTGGTTAAAAGCATTCAGACAGATACACCAGATATAAGTGGCCCTGGGCTGCTCCTCTTCTCTGTTCATTGCTCTTGTCCTCTTACCCTCAGGGACCTAGTCCTTCTGCAGAGACTAATGGCATGAAATTTATTTTATAACAGTGTACAAGGAGAAAATCATTTATTCCTGCAATCTCATGACAGCATACTTGCTAAATACAAAATGACATTTTTTTTAATGCTGGAAGTTTACTGTTTAAAAAAGACTGACCATGTATAAACTCTGTAAACTGTTTTCTCATTTGATTTTACTACATGGAGGACAGAGTTTAAAAGTATATATGGTGTTGTCGTAACAAGGGATTATTATGAACTAGCTTGTGTGTGTGTGTGTGTGTGTGTGTATTTCATACAGAACATCTCAAAGAATCATAATCTTCATTATACCCCCATCCCCATTGGCACCCTCCCATAGCCCTCCCCTCCCCACTGGGGCCCATATACTGTCATCCCTGTTACTGCCCACTATATGAACTAGGCTTTTTTTTTTATATTACCAGCATTTTATATATTAGATGATTTAATAATTTTAAGGGGAGAATATAATCAGGAAAATTGTTATTCATTTCTGTTTACAGAGTTGGAGAATTCATAAAACCAAAAATTGCACAAGCCCATTACTTTCAAGGAAGGCATGGGAACTTTATAGGTAACTTGTGAATTTTCATCATGAAAACTCTGGGAGGCTCAATTGATTAATGCATAAAGCTATTTAAATTTTCAAAGATCTATGATGCTTTCTAGTTTTTTTGGTGTAAAAGATAATTGATTTCAAATGCCAGGCTTTGTAATATGCTGATAAACATGGCTAGCCGTCCTCTGGCTACATAGGTGAAAATGAATTGTGCTGTATTAATTAGGAAACATTGTTGGAAGTAGAACTATCATTGAGTGGATTCTCTAGGGAGGGTTGGTAGGTCATGTTTTGTCAGGCATTGGGACATCCTGGGATCCTACAGCTATAAAGGAATAAATGGAGATGTCACCAGAATGAAGAGACCAAGATTTATGCCTGGAAGCCCACCTGCTTTTCTGGGAGATACCCCAAAGGATGGGCATCTGCTAACATTTCCACTACGCTGCCTTTTGTTTATCAGAAATATGTTGACAGGTGATTGAAAGAAAGGCATTCTTAGACAATAGTAAGAGTGATTGCATTGTTTTAAATGCATTCCCTTCTTAGTGTCCTCTAGAACAAATATTTTGTTATTGATTTTTTTTTCCTTAGTAGTTTAATTCTCTGAGTTAAAAAAATACAAAGAAAAACTCATGGGGGTTTAAGACTTAGACACTTTGTATTATAAGAAGCAGGCAGCTTTTAGTTAAAATAATAGACCACTAGACAGAAATAATAGAAACAGACTAGGACAGAAATTGGTGCAGCAAAATGATACCCAATTTCATCCTATCCTTTTTGTATTGTGAAACTGGAAACTTTATGACATTGTAAATGATCAGCTGGTTTTTCTAAATATAAAATGTGAAAACACAGAACAGTATTTTTATCTATTTGATAATTTGTGGGGTTTTTGAAGAATTAATGAGCATGTACATAGGAATAGTGACTGCTTGAATACTGTATTTACTTGCACTCTTTCAGTACGTCAAGATTCTTGTATATTTTAGAGTACAAAACACAGATATGAGTTGTAAAAAAAAATTTCAAATTTCTGCACCAATTTCTGTCCCAGTTTGTTTCGTCATTGCTGTGACAAAACACTCTGACAACTTCCAACTTGGGGAGGAAGGGGTTTATTCAGCTTACATCTCCCGGGTCACAGTTCATCAGGGAGCCCAAGGTAGGAACCCAGGGCAGGAACCTGGAGGCAGGAGCTGGAGCACAGGCCATGGAGGAACTTTGCTTACTGGCTTGAGATGGAGGCTTGCGTCTCCTCTGTGTGCTGACACTGAGGAAATAAACTCGCAGAAGATTTCACCTCAGTGATGCTGGTCTCTTGTTACTTGCAGCTGATTTTTCAGCCCTAGCTAACCAGCATCAGTTGTCCCAGTAAAGCAAAGGTTTTGCTTCAGGTTCTGGCCTCTTCTTAATTACAGCTGATTCTTCAGCCCCAGCCAACCAGAATCCACAGATTCTCAATCCAAAATATCACAGGAACCACCCTGATAGTCTCTGCTTCCCTTTGAAGCTTCACAAGCCAGGCCTCCATTGTCCACAACTCTTTCAACATAAACTTTTCCAAGCTCCACAGCAACAAACTCTGAGCACTCAATGGCTTTTCCAGCCCAAAGTTCAGAATGCTTCCACAATCCTCCTTAAAACACCAAGGTCAGCTCTGTCACAGCAATTCCCCACTCTCAGTACCAAAATAGCAGAGCACTAGCTCTGCTAGCTTTTTTTATAGACTAAAACTTTGAAAATTAAACATTTCGATTGTACTAGAGACATTTGCTTTGAAAACTCCTTCGGCTTCGTCAGATCATACCGCAATGATCATTTGGAATGTGTATAAGCACTCCCTCCCACCTTCACGTGGCCTGGAAATTGGCTGTCTTGTATTTGATTTTTCTAAAAGCACAGTATAACTGCACTCATTTCCTTGTGAACAGGAATGTAGGAATGTTTGAGGACGGGTTAAATGATCTATAGAAAGCATCTTGGAAAAAGGTGTCATATAAGGCGTAATTATTTTCCAAGTGCTATATCTATGAGCAGCTTGCACAAATCAAAGATTCCTTGCAGTAGAGATTACAATCAAAGTTCATCTATATACCATTGTACTTGGAGCGCCTGCCAACATTTCAGTTGGCATCACTTTGAGGAAGTAAATTCTTCAAATTCATCAGTGTGGTAAGCAAATGTAAATTAAATTCTGGTTACTAGGAACCTTAATATACAGGAGATCAGCAGGTGCCCGAAGCAGCTCAGTGTATCTGTTTTCTCTGGTGGTTGATTGACTGCATCTTTGAAAGCCATAGAACAGCAACTGATTTTGATAGGTGTCTATTACTTGTCCTTCTTTAGCATCCATTCCCCTTTTCTTCCGATACGTGTAGAAGACTGAAGTTTTTCCCTGGCTCATAATAAGCAAGGTAGCCTGGGGTTGATGGTAGCTGTCTTGCCAATCATTCCTAAGAGGAAGCTGGGTGGAGCCTAGAGCTAGATATACAGATGCTGCACAAACCATACTGAATATCTGATTAGTTGTGGGAGCTGGTGAGTTCTGTTTTATGTTTGAGTTGTGTTTCTGTCTCTTGTAACTGAAATTGACACACTTTAGAGTTTGGTATCAAATCTTCCTTCATAGCAGATATGAAATTTTTTATTATTATTAATTATAATCATTACTATTATTATTTTGAGGCTGGACAAATGGGTCAGTAGTAAATAGAACTGACTGCTCTTGTAGAAGACCTGGGTTTGGTTCCCAGCTCTCACATGATAACTAAGGACCATAGGTAACTCCAGTTCCAGCTGAGTCAGTGTCCTTTTCTGGCCTCTGCAGGGACTATACACATGTGCTGCACTTACATACATGCAGGCAAAACACTCATACACATCAAATTAAAAAAAATCATCTTTTTGTTAATTAACAAAAACTAAAGTATGATTTTCTTCCTGAAGTACAGCTACTACATATAGAGTGTTTTACATGTAATATGAACTATAAAATGGAACCATATGGGAGAAAGAAAGAAGAAAACAGCCATCTCTTACATCTATACTTATAAATGATAGTAACCTGCTCTTGTCTAGTTTTGACCTAAGATTACAGAAGTATATGCAGTGAGTTGAGGAAACATTTCTTTTGTTAAGCATAAGAACATATATAAAGAATAGAATTATCTTTTCTTTTTGTTTGTTTGGTTTTGCTCTTTTAAATTTTTGTGTGTTTGTGTATATGAATGTATTGCCTGCATGTATGTAAGTGCACCCGTGTTGTTCAATGCCTGTGGAGGTCAGAGGTTATCAGATGCCCTGGAACTGGACTTGCAGAAGGTTATTAACCATCATTTGGGTGCTAGGAATTGAACCTGGGTCCTCTGCAGTAGCAGTGAGTGCCCTTAACCTCTGAGCTTTTCTCCAGGCTGTTTTTGTTTTTTTATGAGATAGTATTTCCCTGTAGCAAATGTGGCCAGGAACTCACTAAACAAAGAAGGCTGGCCTCAATCTCCCATAATCTGCCTGCTTCTGCCTCCTGAGTGCTGGTATTGAAGACAGTGTACCACCACACCTGGAAATTATCTGTTCTTTTAATATCTGTTAAAACTATTTGCAGGACTGTCTTTAACTTTAATAGTTTCTGACATGTTTGGGTTTTCCCTGTTTAATTTTTCTTTATTGGGCTAGATGCTTAGTGTGAGCTCTCTTTTTTTTAAATTAATAAGAGATACAATTATTAAAATGAATAATCCGTGCTCTTCCTAGTCTCCTATCTACACTGATTTCCCATCTGGGAGCATCAAGCCTTTACAGTATGTGCAACTCTTCTAAGGACAGAAGAGTGCTTTGACTGGCAGACCAAGCCCATTGTTGTAGTGCTTCAAATGTGCTTTCTTTACACAGGAAGAGGCTGGGAGAGCTTCTAAGCAGTCATCTTGCCAATAACACAGGGAATTCAGGGTCTCACCTTGTGTATGTGACCTTGCAGCTTTGGCATGAAATCCTGCTTACAGATTTGGTCACAGCATGGGACAAAGGAATACACAGACTTCCTGTCTGCTTTTGAATAATTGGATTCAGCATAGGATCTTGAGCAGTGATGGGATATGAACAAAGCAAGTGCACAGAGAATCTGAGGTCTTGGCTTTGGGAAGTTATTGAGTGCCCATTGCCTACTCTAAAGAATGTGGAAGCGGCTGTGCCTTCTGACAGCATTTCCTGTGGCCTCGCCGCATTCTCCTTGCTCTCGGGGGTGTTGCTCACAAAGCAGAGATGACTGCCCCACTGGCTGTATACACAGATGGGTAACTTACCATCCAAACATAACATGGCTACAGGAGTCACCCTAATGGCTCTAACTGAGTCCTTTCCCTCCAGGTCGTTTCCTTCCTGTGAAGAAAATCTGAACCAGTGCTCCAGTGGCGATAATAAAAATATTGCTATTTTAGAAGGACTTTCAATATCATGTGTATTTTAATCCAGGTTACTTTCCTATAATAAAACCCTGATTTTCAGGGGTAAAAAGAAAACATGAACAACAAAAACAAATATTCTCAGATTGGGCTTGTTTTCCAGTGTAGGACCTTATTTAATAGATACATTCTTATGAATTTGTGAGCTAGTGGGGACTGTTCTAATGATAGATGGAGAAAGTGTACTTTCAGTAGTTCTACTGGGAATGTACTAGGGGCAAGTGGCAACCTCCTCCAGCGATAGAGACATGCTTAGTGAAGCATCCCTGTTATTCATTGCTGTGCTTTGTTTAACTAGTTCAAAGTCTGAATACATATTGCTTCATTTGTGCAGGTTTTTTTTTTGAAAGTTTCTCTTGAATAAAAATTTGTAGTTTTCTAACATACTAATATTTGACCAAACATATTAGAATGCTTATGTTTACCAACAGGTTAAAACAACAACAGCAACAACAATGAAAAGCAGATCTCTGTGAGTTCAAGGCCAGCCTGGTCTACATAGTGAGTTCTAGTCTAACTGGAACTACAGGGAGACCCCGTCTCAAAAAAGAGCACCCCCCAAATAAAAAAAACCACAACAAACAAAAAACTTGAATAACAGGAAAAACAACATGAAATTCCAGGTGTTTTTTCATCATTGAGATAGACATGAAATGTATGCATTATGTTCATATACAGTTTTGAGATGTTTACAGAAGACAGTAAAGAAATTAGGGACATTAGATGCATAAGGTCAAGATGCTGCTGGCACTAAATAGAGAAATATGCACAAGGAACAATCTGGAAAACCAATAATATGCTCTTGTTTTCAAAAAAAAAACTATTAATAAATATGCTCTTACTTTCAAAAGAAAAACTCATCATTAGAGAACTATAATAAATGCTGAACAAGCTGGATTCTTTAAGCATATGAAGTATATTTCTCAATGTCTGTAGAGCCTCAGATATCTCTTCAATGAAGGACCAAGAAAGTAACATCTATCCCAATGCTGATACAAAAATGAATGAAAGCATTTATGTGAAAAAAATGTAGCAGGGCTTGGTGGTACACGCCTTTAATCCCAGCAATCAGGGTCCCAGCACATGGGGAGGCAGAGGCAGGCAGATCTCTATAAGTCCAAGGCCAGCCTGGTCTATATAGTGAGTTTCAGGTCAGCTGGTGCTACAGGGAGACCCTGTCTCAAACAAACCAAGAAACAAATGAAAAAACAAATGAAAGAAATGTTGTGAACTGGGCTTAGAAGTACCAAGGAAGGTAAGACAGGAGAATTGCTAAGAGCTGGAGACCAGCTCGGGCCATAGTGAGAGACCTTGTCTCAAAAGCAAGGATGGAAACAAAGAGCAAGGGAGGGAAGGAATGAAGGAGGGGGAGAGAGAGAGAGAGAGAGAGAGAGAGAGAGAGAGAGAGAGAGAGAGCGCCTGTTGGTAAACAAACATTTTAATATGTTTGGTCAAATAATAGTATATTAGAAAGATACAGATTTTTATTCAAGAAAATTTTTTTTAAAAATGAGTAGGTTTCTAATAATAATTAAAGCCCAAATAATAGCATAATATAATTTTAGGTTGTTTTAGTTATTATTTGGATGTCAATATTTAGCTGGTGACAGATTGCATTTGTTAAGCAGTTAGCATGGCTTGAGAAATGCAGCTGTTTGAATACAGTGCCACTGTAGGAAGAAGTATAGCCATGTGGGACAGTATGGGGAGATTGGGAATCAAGAACTGGGATCTGCTAGATGAAGCACCTATATCATCCCCTCTCCCCCCTCAAATTCAGGGATCATCGTGGAAGATGGGGTGGGAAGATTATAAGAGCCAGAGGTGGTAGATGACTACAAGGAAGCAGTGTTTACTGAACACATATGAAACTCACAGCAATTGTGACAGCGTGCACAAGACCTGTGCAAAAATTCCAGGATAGAGGGGGGAGGTTGTCACTATGTCAAACAGCTAGCTGAAGAGGTATTGGCAATTGAAGGCTGCTGGAAAAGGGAGCATCAGTTTTCACTAAGGATGTGACCCCTGAGAGGCTACCCATGCTCCAGTGGATGGCCCTATGCCCAGGCACATATAGGAAACACTAAGAGAACTCAGTGGGTTAAAAAAAGGAATACAAGCTGGGTGTGGTGGTGCATACCTTTAAGGAGGCAGAGGCAGGCGGATCTCTGTGAGTTCAAGGCCAGCCTGATCCACATAGCGAGTTTCCAGCCCGCAGGGTTACAGGGAAACCCTGTCTCAAAAAGACCAAAAATAAAAATAAATAAATAAAAGAATTCTGAATGCTGTTAAGTACCCAAACTTGCTTGTATTTCATTATATAAAATGCTCAAAAACTGTCATAAGAATTTAAAGTAATTTTACCTCTTCAAATAGTTTGTCTGAAACCTATCTTTAAATAGAGATAATGTAACTGTCAGTTCAGCACAGCTCATTTTGCTCTTGATGGAAACATTGCCAAGAATGATAATAGGTGATTTTATGTGAAGAGGGTACACTGTGACTTTGACATCTTGATCTTGTTTAGCACTGTTTTGGTGAGAACTGAATTCTAGCCTTCTGGTAAAATCCTAGCCCTTGACTGATGCATTGTAAATGTTAAGAAATGGCGGTTTGGGACTGGAGAAATGGCTCAGTTGTTAAGAGCACTAGCTGCTCTTGCAGAGGACCTAAGTTCTGTTCCCAGAACTCACATGGCAGCTAACAACTTCCATAATTCTAGTTCCAGGGGAACCAACACCCTCTTCTGGCATCCGTGCACATTGTACAACACAGGTGTCATGCAGGCAAAACACTCATAAGATAAAAGTGAAAAAAAAATTAAAAAAGAAACAGTTACGAAGTTTCCACTTAGCTCTTAATTTATGAGCAGTTAGAAATGTAAGAAGTTAAAAATAATTGACATTTTTTTCTTTCTCTGGTTACAAAGAGCAACCAGTGCCTTTTTATAGATGACCGCCCAAAGGCTTGTATGTAAACTGTAAATACTTTGCAAATAATCCCTTGAGTTTTAGTTTGAATGAATTAATGACTATGGCTTAGCACCCAGGAGTTGATATGTAAAGTGATATAGATAATTGCAACCACATTTAAAAATATAACTTCTTGGTTATATAAATCACACTGTTACTTCTATCTATAGCATTAAAACAATAAATTAAGCATATGGATTTGTGAAGTAAGTAACTTACATAGGGAAAATAAATAGGCTTGCTTTCTATGTTTTGATTTTATTTTATTTATTTATTTTTCTTTTTTTGGTCTTTTTGAGACAGGGTCTCCCTGTAGCCCCAGCTGTCCTGGAACTCATTATGTAGACCAGGCTAGCCTTGAACTCACAGAGATCCACCTGCCTCTGCCTCCCGAGTGCTGGGATTAAAGGTGTGCGCCACCACGCCCGGCTTCTATGTTTTTATTTTAAAATGTGTAAACTGCATGTTAAACTTTCTTGAAGCCAGGCAGATCTTTGTGTTCAGCATCTTCCTGGCAAGGTAAGCCACCTGACCATGGGTTTTCATGTACAGTGTAAAGAACAAAGAAATAAAAACCCCAAAATGTGGTGCTGGAGAGATGGCTGAGTGGTTAAGAGTGCTGACTGCTTTTGCAGAGGACCCAGGTTCGATTCCCAGCACCCACATAGCAGCTATGAACCGTCCTTAACTCCAGTTTCAGGGGAATCCAAAGCCCTCTTCTGACCTCTGCGGCATTGCACGACTTGGGTGCACTCACATACATGCAGGTAATACACTCGTACACATAAAAAAAAAAATAATAATAATAAAAATGTTTGCCTGTTTTCAAACTTTCATTCAATGAATTGTATTTTCTTAGCTGTAGCATTGGGAAAATACTCAATCATCTTGTGGAACTTTGCATTTCAGAGCTTTGACTTGCACTGTGGCTTGGGTATCTAGGTACATTGGTATCTAGAAGCTGAGCATTTACCCCCCACCCCGAAAGGGGCACTTCAGCTTTATGGCACAGTGTGGTCAGCAGTAAGGCGTGTGCAGCTGAATCTGACAGCGCAATCCAAGTTTTAGCCTTGCCACATCAATTCCATCAAGTCTGTTAATGCCTGAGCCTGCCTTTTCAGCACTGGAAGAGTAAAGCATGTTTCAGTGTTCATTGTGTTAAATGTTAGTTTATGCTGTTGTAAGCTGCTTACTGTTCTTACTGGTCTGCCTGGTACATAAAGATGCTAGGTATTTGTCACTCTGAGGCTCCAGGGGGGTGAGGTAGCTGAAGTGGCAGAGCCCTGAGGGTTGGGAGGAGTATGGTATCAGTTGGAAAGGACACCATCTCATCTGGGAGACTCTTGGAATCTAAGCCTAGGCCATCCTTCAGTTCCTGTAAGCATTAGCTGGGATTCCTGTTACATAGGGTGGGATTCCCCGAGGCTTTCCCATCTATGCAGGTTTGCAGAAAGCTCACTTTTCTCTTAGCCACTACTAATAATAAATTTCTGCAGTTGCTTAGGTCTTGATCTCTGTTATACGTTGTATTTCCTACTTGTGATCTTTCTTTTTCATCCTCTGGGACTCTGCTTAGCTGAAGTGACCTTTTTATTGGTAAGAGTCCCATTGATGTTAGTGCTGTGTGCCCAGTCTTAATGAAGGTCTGATGTAAGCTAGAGGTTTGCAGTGCAGCACAGCAACAGCTTAAAACCGACCTTTAGACATCTCAGCTTTCAGAAGTCCTCAGCTATTATTGCTCTGGAAAATGTTCATTGATTGTTTCTGTTCCCTACTCATGTAGCTGCCCTCTGCCACCTGGTTAGCCATTCTCTCCTGCTTGGCTCTTGCTTCTCCATCCCCATCTTTCTACTTTAGAGCTATTTAAATGTTCTGTCATCGAGCCCTTTGGGCTTCTCATGCGTAACAACTAGCCTTACCCCAAACATGAGAAGTGCTTAAAGCATTATTTCCTTTGATGAAGCCTGAGAGATTGAATATAAGGGATGCAGAGAGAATCAAGCTGGCTATGCTGGTGCCATTTCCCAGGCTGAAGCAGAGGGGAGTTCTAGAGGTGGATCCCAAGTTCCAGGCCTGCTGGCCTGTAAAGTGACTTCAAGATAAACCTGGTCAACTTTGCTAGACCTTGTCTTAAAGTAAAAACAAAAATGCCCGGGAATGTAGCTCAGTGGTAGAGTTCTTGGTTAGCATATGCAAGGCCCTGGGTTAGATCCCCAGTACTAGAAGTATAAATAAATAAAAGACAGAAATTAACATCTTCTAGCCTTTCCACACTGGAAAACCAGAATAGTGTGGCCTACTGGGCAGATGAACTTCTTGTTAAGGAAATTGACAAGGTGATTGGGGACAAGGATATAAATATTCTGTTAATCTGAATTTTTGGCCTTTTTATTAGGCTGGATTTGGAATAATCATCTTCTTAAGTCAGATATCTGCTAAAAAATGGAACTATGGGAAGTCAGATATCTGCAAACTCTGTTTGCTGTTAATTGCGGTTCCTCCAAGGAGGAGGAAATGAAATGAGTCACTGGGCAGATGTTGTCATCTCTTCCTGGCTTAAGGAAGGGTCATCACTGAGAGAGGCACTTGGTTAACACTATCTTTTGTGGTTGAAAAACAGGAAACTGGGAGAGGCAAGGTAGCTGCACTGATGGGTGTTCCTCCCTGGAATGGCAGTGTGTGGTCACAGATAAGAGGCTGTTTATTGTGGTGTTCCGGGAGGCATTCTGTAGTAAATGTGTGCCCTGAAGAGAGGAAGGAGCCAGCCACAGTGTGCCCCGTTCCTCAGCCTGCTGATGGTGGAATCGGGTAGAATCCTGGAGAGTATTTTAAGGACCAGCATGGAAAGCTCAGACACAGAGAAATGTCTAAACTTTTATGACCCAAAGCAGAATGAGTCTTAACTCTAAATTGGTCACAGGCTAGGACATCTGAGCCATGGACAGGAACTGAAGCTGTCCTTACCTAGGCTCAAAATGCTGTAATACGTTCTAATAGAACCTTGTGTAGTGAGAGCTGAATGATATGAAGACCCACTGTGTTCTTGAACATTTATTATTATCGGGTGTCTGTGCTCATGTGTCACAGTGTGCATATGGAGTCTCCCACTTTGTGGTGTCTGTTCTCTTCTACCTTACATTGGTTTGGGGGACTGAACTCAGATCACTACACTTGTACAGCAAGTACCTTTATCTGCTGAGCCATCTTGTTGACGCTTAAATATTTTTAAGTATGTCAAAAATCTTTGTAACAAAACAAAAAGTCATGAAGGTAGGATGGGGAGTTGGTGGCAGGATGGAATTGACTGGGGAGGGAGAGGGATAGGAGAGTAGGGGGATGAGTGCAACCAGAATGGATTATATATATGTATGAAGTTGTCAAAGAGTAAATTAATAAAGCATTTTTTATAACAGCCCCCCCCCACTTATGGTATAGGGGTCATATCTGGAGCCTCACACAGGCCATTCAAACTGCCCTTAACCCTGGATCCCTTTTTTAGGCACCCTTTTTGGAGACAGGGTCTCATGCATCCCACGCTGGCCTCTAACTGGCTATATAGTTGAGCTTGACCTTGAACCTCTAATCCTCCTGCCTCCACTTCCCTAGTGGTGGAATTGTAGATCTATACCATCAAGCCTGGTTATATGATGCTAGGGATGAAAGCTAGAGTTTCCTGTGTGCTATGTACTGAGCCACAGCCGCAGTTCTGAGCACTCTTTTTTTAATAAATGGCTCTTCCCTTTCTTTTTCTTTCTTTCTTTCTTTCTTTCTTTCTTTCTTTCTTTCTTTCTTTCTTTCTTTCTTTCTCTTTCTCTTTCTTTCTTTCCTTCCTTCCTTCCTTCCTTCCTTCCTTCTTTCTTTCTTTCTTTCTTTCTTTCTTTCTTTCTTTTTCTCTTTCTTTCTTTCCTTCCTTCCTTCCTTCCTTCCTTCCTTCCTTCCTTCCTTCCTTCTTTCTTTCTTTCTTTTCTTTCTGTTTCTTTGGTTTTGGAGTGGGGGTGCAGATATAGCTGGGATGAGACAATGAGGACAGCAACAAGGCCTCTATTTACAGAGCCAAAATACTGCATCTCTAAGAAAGAGAAATTAGCACCCTCCAACATGCTGTCTGATGCAGACTAAATATTTGATAGACATTTATTGAATGAATGAGCACTATTACAGAAAGGTGCAGCGAGTTTACAGAGTGTGGCAGTGTGGTCTTTGAGCAAAGTGTCTTTGAGTATGTGTATGCCCCTTAAAAAAGATTCCTTTTTTTGGCTAGGTTTTGTGATGCAAGCCTGTAATCCCAGCACTTGGGAGGCAGAGGCAGGAAAATCATGAATTCAAGGCTAGCCTTGGTTACTAGGTGAGGAGTGAGCTCCAGGCAAATCTGGGCTGCATAGTAAGTCCAGGTCCGTAAAAGAAAAAATCCTTCTGTCATGGTTCACAGAGAGCTGAGGTAAATTTGTGTTTGCTGCCTTTCGACAGGAAGGCTTCATTTAAAAGAAATATATAAATTGCTGTCTAGTTACCTGTATGCTTTCACACATCGATGTGAAGAATTATGCTAATTATTTTCCCATAAGTAAATTAATTTTGCACAAGAGACTAGAACCAACATAAATAAAGCATGATGTATTAATACCTCATGGAATCTTTTTGTAAGTGGTTGGTTTCTGTTGCTGAATTCATGGATGAGATTAGGTTGTCGTTCCGTTCCCTTTTTCAGGCTTTCTCTGTATAATGCTAGTATCATAAAACGATTTGGGATGCGTTTATGTTCTCTGAAACATTTTATATGACAGACTATCTGTCCCTTGGGTTTGCATGAACTTATCTATGTAACCACATTGGTCTGCTTCTCTTTGGAAAGAATTTCATTGGCAACTTTTTATTGCATTTGTGGCTATTGATTGACTCGGTTTTATTTTATCTTTTCTACTCATTCATTACAAAAAATTTTTTTTGAAGAATCATTCATGTCTTCGAGTGTTGATAATTTGTTACGCTATAACTGTGGGTGATAATTTATTACTTCAAAAAATCTTTTTTAATGCCCCCCCCATTTATTTTTTATTTTTTATTTTTGGATCAACCTGAGCTGAGTAGAAAACATTTTCTCAAATTCTCAAAAGTTTGTTCTTAGACTGTAGGCATCAGAATCATTGGCTTCAAAAGGACAGCCCTTGGACTACGCTTGGCAGCCATCGCTATGCTTTTTAGTTTTTCCTTTCTTAGTTCTTGTGTGTGGGTGTGTGAGCCACAGTGTGCAGGTGGAACTGAGAGGGCAACTTTCAGGAGTTAGTTCTCTCTGGGGTGCCATGTGGGTCCCAGGGATTGACTTCAGGTTGTTGGGCTTGACAGCAAGCTTTGTTAACCTCTGAGCCATCTAGCCAGGCTAAATTGTGTCTAAGTTCAGTCAGTCTTAAAAACTGATGTAGAAGCAGGGCCTGGTGGCACACACTGTTAGTCCCAGCATTCCGGAGGCAGAGACAGAAGGAGTCTCTGTGAGTTCAAGGCCAGCCAGGTCTACATAGTAAGTTCCAGGTCAGCTCAGGCCACAGGGAGACCCTGTCTCAAAAACAAAACAAGCAAAACAAAAAAGAACTGATTCAGAGGATTTTCTTTTTCACAGTACTTATTCTTGCATGCGTTGCTCAGTTCTACCACTTTTTCTCTATCTTTTAATGAACTTATGATTTACTTTTAAATCTTTGTTGCTTTCTCTTATATTTCTGGCTTTTGAGATTGAATGCTTATTTAGTTCATTTGCCACCACACCCAACTCACTTTTTTAAAACCAGTGAATTGTTCTTGTTTGTGTTTTAAAGTTGATGCCATTTCTTTTTCCCTCAAATGGAGAGATTTTTTTTTTTCAGAACTGGAGTTTCCTGTCCCGTAGGATCTCCATGGCGTTTCTTCTCTCAGAACTCAGGCTGGAGCTCTTGTTGGCATCTATCAGCACTCCAGGCTGAAGATTCAGGAACTTACAGAGAGGAAGATACACTTGTTCAAAGGCTAGCAGAGAATCTGCTTCTTTGCCCCTGACACTTGGTGCATCCGTGCTGCCGGACTTCACACCAAGCATCAGCTTTTTGCTTTGACCTCAGCACCTGGACTGTGCTGTGTCTGTGTTTAATGCAGGAAAAGGTTCTAGAAACTCAATTTTCAGTGTGTGGACTGAGGCTGTGTGACTCGTGAGCTTTTCAGCACAGCTGTTCTGAGTTATGCTAAATCGTGTGTGTCCCATCTCCCATGGCCTGTCCACACTTCCAGCTCTCAATCCTGCAAACCAAGATACATTAGTGGAATTCTGCCAAACACCTTTTATTTACTTCCCACAATTCTGGGTAGTTTTCTGGTGGTGGGTCTGTTTTTTTAGACCCTCAATGTCGTTTTTAATTAGGTTTCACATACAGTATATCCATGAGAAATTCTTTGATTTCTGGCATCATGTTGGTGTGCTTCTTTACTTCAGAGCTTAGAACATTGATTCACGGTGTTCTTTGGTTGTTTTTTGGTTGTGTATTTATTTATTTGGTTCTTTTTTTTTTTTTGAGACAGATTAGCCCTAGCTGACCTGGAACTCACTATGTAGACCAGGCTGGCCTTGAACTCACAGAGATCTGCCTGCCTCTGCCTCCCAAGTGCTGGGATTAAAGGTGTACACCACCACGCCCTGCTGGTTGTATATTTATTAGTCATTACTGTGCTCTGAGAAGCTATTGTCAAACCAAGTGTGAAAGTGACGGGAGAATGAAGGAAATCACACTTTTCCTTTTAATAACACTGTTTTGATCATGGTGCAGATTGTGACCCTTGGGAAACCCAGAGTGCAAGAAGAAGGGACTGAGCCACCATGTGCAAGTCAGTTCCAGATAACCTCTAACAAGACTCCTCCCTTTTTCTCTCCAAAGGAACAATCGCAGGGTCCAGAGAGTTTGATAGTATTACTTTCAGCCTGACAAATGGTTAAGTGCAGTTAATCAGTAACTATGAAATTATGATAGTAACTATGAAATGATGACAGTAACCTAGAAATTGACTACATTCAAGCCAGTGTCTTTCCTAAATGTGTCTAGGCATAAAAGTCAGATGGAATGCTGAAGATTTCGCTTTTTTGTTGTTGTTGTTGTTTTTGTGGATGACGATGACTGAGTTTTATTCTTTTGATGTAGTTTTCTCAAAATCCGAAGAGTCACTGTATCTATTAAGTTAATTTCTATTCAAAACTATGTATTTTATATTTGGTATAAAGCTCTACTACTACAGTTTAATTTTGTGTGGTTGTTAATCACATTAGAATTTAAGTATTCTTGAGTAATTTATTATTATAATACTCTTAATAAAATGCATAACTGTAAGTTAAACTATGGCTTTCACTTGAGTTTGCCTAGGAAATCATAAACCTTCAAGTCTGTGAAATTTAGTATCCCATTTAATATTAATATGACTGTAATAAATACTTAGGCAATTAAATTTCTTAAACATATGCATGTTTGATGAGTTGATTTTTTTCTGCTGACTCTTAGCCTATTTATAAGAATGTCTGATAGATTCAAAGTCTTATATTTTCAGATGTGATTTGCTCTATTACAGAAAATTAGAATTCTATGTTTTTTTCACTAGGATTTTGATGTCTGTATGAAGGGTCAGTGCGTTCTTCAGTTGACTCTAGCATGTCTAAACTGTGTGCTAATCCATAGTGCAGTTGTATAGGCAGAATCACTGACCTTATTCCTGAACTACCCTTGAAATAACTTTATTTCTCAGGTCTGAAAGAAAAGTAATAGTAGAGACTGATTTGTCTTAAGTACTTAGTGTGAGTGCATTATTATACTGGTCTACTTTAGATAGAAACTTTGCTGCTGTATCATATTTGTTATATTTCCTGAAAAATTATATTGTTGTATTAGAGATAATAAAAAATGTCTTGATTACTGTGAATAATTTGGTGCACAGAAGAGTTGTTAAATGCGCTCATTGGATCTGAGGTCAGAAATCAGTGGCAGGGGGTTGACGAAGTGGCTTTAGCTGGTAAGGGTGCCTTCCGCCAAGCCTGATGACCTGAGTTTGATTCCCTGGACTGACATGGCAAAGAGAACCAGCACCTGCAAGTTGTCCTCGACCTCCACAAGTATGTTGACATACACACACACACACACACACACACATGCACGCACGCACGCATGCACTCACGCATGCATGCATGTACTTATAAAAAGAAATAAGTGACTTGGGTGAACCTCTCCACACTTGATACCTATATTATATTTCTACAATTTTCTTTTCATTTTTTAATTTAAAATATTTAATTTATTATTTTAATTTTAGGTGTATGAGTATATTGTCTACATGTATGTAAGTGCTCCTGTGGTGTGCAGTGCCTGTGGAGGTCAGAAGAGAGCTTTGGATTCTCCTGAACTGGAGTTATAGACAGTTGTTAGCCACCATGTGGATGCTGGAAATTAAACCCAAGTTCTGTGCAAGAGCAGCTGGTGCTCTTAACCACTGAACCATCTCACCAGCCCATACTCTTCATTTTTAATTGTGTGTGTGTGTGTGTGTGTGTGTGTGTGTGTGTGTAGCTATGAGCACATATGTACAGGTGCCCATGGAGGCTAGAAGAGGGTGTCAAATCCCTTGGAGCTGGAGTTACAGGTTGTTGTGAACTACCCAATTTGGGTGCCGGGAGCAAAACTCTGGAACTCTGTATGAGAAGTACTTGTTCTTAACTGTGAGCCATTTCTCCAGCCCCAATCTTTTCTTTTAATTAAGTAAGTTAAACATTTATATGTTGTGAAAACTTGAGTGAACTGGTAGTAAGTGGGCAGCCCAGATCTGTGTCAACATGTGTTACCATGAACAGAAACTGGGTGATGACTGCCACATATTAGATGTATTTTTTTTAATGTTTGGTTAATTAAAACAGTTTAATTCAGTACCTTACTCTCCAATCAATTTTAATTTTTTTATATATAAGAATAACTGACGCTCTCTTCTGACCACTGCAGGCATTGCACAATGAGTGCACTTATATACACATAGGCAATCTACCCAGAATAAAGAATAATAAATAAAATATTTTTTAAAAGAATAAATAATGTCATACTTAAATTCAATACCTTTGCATTTGTCACTAATATGAACTATATGGGCATGTGATGAAATAAAAAACAATTGAGAAGGAGGGAAACGTTTTCTATGAATAGCTCATACACAATAGAAAATGATAAGTGCTCTTTAAGTAGAATTCCATCATACTGATATTTGCCTTACATGAATTGATATTCCAAGGATGGTCGTCAGGAGGTGAGATGGAGAGAGTGAGAGTGAGAGCAAAGGCAATGAAAAAGGAGGAGAGGGAGAGGAAGAAAAGAAGGTAAATTAGTAAGGAGAGAGAAAGGGTATTTAAGTGAGAAAGGGAGAAGAGTAGAGATGGAGGGAGAGATGCCTTTACGTGTGTTTTGTCTATACCATCATGTTGTGGCTAGGTTGACAGGTATTTGATATGGGATGAACAGAGCTTCTGTTTTCAAGGTCTGTGGTGCAGTCCCTTTACTTTGTCTTTGACATGAAACAGCATCTTTGTCCACTATTGTTACTTAGATAACTAAGTATGGGTTTTGCTTACGTCATGACACTCAATTATATAGTTGTAATATGCGTAATTGAGCAGTAGTAATTTGTTTCCATCTCAAGAGAAAAACTGGCTAGACTTGGAATTAACTTGGAATTACTACTTTTCATTCTAAGAGATTTCTGAGAGTAATTTTGATTTGACTGTTTGATCTGTGTGCTGATCAAATCCTCTGTAACCTCTCTAAGTCTACTTTAATGCTGTGGCAAATGAGATGAGTAGCATTTAGCTTGAGACTGTAGGAGGTGGAAAGAGAGACGCCCTTTGGAGTAGACTCCCATGTTTGTGAAGAGTTGTTTGATCTAATATGCTAGCTTCCAGCCCCAAATGACAATTAACTTAAAATTAATTAAAATAATTAGAAATACTGTACTCACAGTAACCAAATTTCAAGAGCCCCATAGACTCTCCTAGTCAGTGGCTACCCTGCCAGAATACAAAATATTTCCATCATTGGAGAACATTGCACTGATTACACTGTAAACATGGCCGTCGTTGGCTTCACTGTAGCAGGTAGGTATATTTTGACCTCTTTAAATGTGAACAATAAGTAGTTAACTTGGATTTTTCCCTATCCCTCTTTCCTCCTAAGAATCAGTGCAATTAGTTTTCCTTCTTGAATCAAAAGCTAAGCCAAATAATGTACTTTCTCAAGAAACCTCTGAAATTTTACAAATATTTAGATTCTTTGCAGAGTGATTATAGAGTTGCATACTTTTTGATATAATTGGAAAACAATTTTGGATGGGGAGAGAGGTCTGTAGATCTAAAAGAAAGAACAGGGTTATTATGAACTCCTTAGAGCTTGCCCTCCCTCCCTCCATTCCTTCTGGCCTTTCTTTCAAGACTGTATCTCTTGTGTATCAGACGACCTTACATTCCTGATCCTCCTGCCTCCACCTCCCTAGTGCTGGGATTATGGCATGCTCCTACACCCACTGCTTGCTAGGCAAGCACTCTTACCAACTGAGCTATATCTTTAGCAATTTATATGTCTTTAAACATTTGAAAGAAGCCAGGGGCTGGCTTTTGCGTATGTTTTCAAATGGGGTTTGGTATTTTGATGTATGTGTAGTCTATAGTATTTCTTCCTATAATTTATATGCTGTGCTGTTGTTTTGATGGGAAAATTGAGCCCATGTGAAAATTTATATGTTGCTTGGCTGCTGCTTCTAAACTTTCTCCTGCCTCTCTTCTCTTTGCAGTTATTCCTGAGTTAGTTATATTGGTTGTCACCAGGGACTACCAGCTTCTATGTCTTTTTGGCAGTTTTAGAGTCTGGTTTCAAATTATATACAGGCATGAGCTTGACAGTGATTTGTTACTGCTCACCCTAATGTTATTTTGATTGTATTGCACTTTGTGATAAAATATCTGTTGATTTGTGATAAATAATTAATATCTTTAGGAGTGCTGGAGTTTTCTAGGTCGTGCTTTATGTCTTCAGGACTAAACATTTGTCTTGCATGTAATTTATCCTCAGCAAAATGAGAAGGGATATTTCTTTAGCTAGGATATTAATGCTTGAGCCCTAAAGTGGTCCCTGGAGGATTCCCCCCCCCCCATCACTTTCTTAAAGCAGAAGTAACTTTTTTCTTGGCAGTTTTAGAGATTTTAGGTTTTCTGGGTCACAACAAGACGTTCCATCCCTTTTTGTGGTATAAACTTTCTAAATGTACTTTTTGGGGGGTCTTTTTGAGGCAGGTTCTCCCTGTAGCCCCTGCTCGTCTGGAACTCACTATGTAGACCAGGCTAGCCTTGAACTCACCGAGATCCACCTGCCTCTGCCTCCTGAGTGCTGGGATTAAAAGAGTGTGCAGGATTTCTAGCACTTTTTTTTTTTTTTTGTCTTTTTGAAGCAGGGTCCTGGAACTCACTATGTAGACCAGGCTGGCCTTGAACTCACAGACATCAGCTTGCCTCTGCCTCCCAAGTGCTGGGACTAAGGCAGGAGCCACCACGCCCGGCTTCTAGCACTTTTTAAAAGCAAAAGACATTGCTTAAAATGCTGTTGCCCTTACTTTCATTGTCATTTATCATCTAAGATATTTTAGTTTTCTATTTTTCTTTCTCTTTAAAAAATATTTTATTATATTTTGTGTTTGAGTGTATTTCTTGCATGTATGTAAGTGCATCCGTGTGGTACAATGCCCACAGAGGTCAGAGAGGGCATTGGATCCCCTGGACCTGGAGTTACCAAGGATTGTTAGCCATCATGTGGGTGCTGGGAATTTTACTTCAAAGGCAGGATCTGATAATCATGTTTACTACTTCTGCTGCCTCCTATTGGTCAGAATGTGGTCATGTGACCTACCAGCTGCCAGGCCTCCTGAAAACCAGCCTTTGAGCCTTTGGGCATTCCTGCCATCTGCCTGCATAGGGTGTTCTGCTACAAAGGAGTAAAGGGGGAATCTACCAGGGAACAAGTTGTTTCTGCTGTTAACTGCTTGGCGTCCATTCAACTTATAGAACACAGTGAATCTTTTCTTTGGTAAGACTGACAGTAAAAGGCTTCTGGTAAACTAGGGTTTATTTTGCTAATAACAAGAAAAAAAAGTAAACTACAATGAAAAAATTAAAATAAGAGCTCCGGATCTTTGAGAGTCTGTGTGGAATAATGAAACAAGTTCCCCATAGTCAAGAACCCATAGGTAAAGCCCAAACAGAGGAAACCGTTAACACCTCCAAATGAAGGAAGCCTTCAAAGAGGATTTGTAAAACAATTATAGCTGATTTAAGGCCTTCTGAAATACATGGAGTTATAAGGAACTCATAATGGTCCCTGAGATTTTTTTCAGAATTTCAAAAAGAAAAATATTTTTACTAGAGAATAAAAATGTTCTGCTTGCGGCTAGTCTTCGTCCCCAGTAGCAGTGAGAGCTGTGAGGGGTAATGATGCTCGTATTTCTTCCAGTTTCAGAGGCACTGTGGTAGGGAAAGAAGCGTTCCAACTTGTATCTAGTGGAAGGAGACAGCATTCAGCCCGTTTTCCTTTTATGCTTGATTTGATTTTTCTCTGACACATTTATCATCTTTCAGTTTCTTTAGTCTCTAGTTGACGGTTTGGCAGATTTTCATTTTTTTCAAAGGATTGTGTCCTTTCATTTTGAGAGGAAATATAATTTAAGAAAAGAGCTAGAACTGGGTTGTATGTGTGTGCATGGATGAAACCTGATTCCTGATTTTCTCAAGAAGCTTTGTCTGTGTGTACATTCTCTCATTGGTTTGAAACAACTTCTATTGCTTCTAGTGATACAGATGTAAATGCAAATATGGTGAACATACCATCGAATATCTTGGCTTTTCTGCTGTTTATTTTGATTTATTGAGGCAGGGACTCCCTGTAGCTTCAGCAGGCCTGGAACTTGCTATGCATACCAGGTTGGTCTCATCTCGCAGAGATCCACCTGCCTCTGCCTTCTGAGTGCTAGGATTAAAGGTGTGCACCACCAGGCCTGGCATCTTGGCTTCTTCGAGTTAGCATTTTTGTATGCTTGTTTTGAGACAGTTTTCATGCTGTAGCTTGGACTGGCCTCAATCTGGTGCTAGCCTTCCTCAGCCTCCTGAATTGTTGGGATTACAAATATGAGTCAGTGATAAATAGCTGGTTCTTGTTAGCATTTTGAATAGTACCTGCTTTTTGTTCTGGGTATTTATGTTTCAATATATATGCAAAACACAGCCTATTGTGTGCTGAAGAGAGGAAAGGGCCAACATGGTCCTTCATGGTAGTTCTTAGCCATTACCAGATGGCATGCTGCCATTCTGGTCTCCAGGGAATGGCAGCCGAGCATCCTGCCTCCACTCTGGCTGGATTTAGGGCTACCTCTATATTTTACTTTTTAGTATCCTTCCTTCAAGGAATTTAGTTTGGACAGTAAACTTTGCTGGATAAATGTTTATTACATTAAATAAGATTTTTACAGTATGTCCTCAATTGTCCTGAAAGGGGCTAGCAAACCGGTTGGTTCATCATGACATCATGATGCTCCTTGCATAGTACAGCCCAGAGAGTGCCATATTCATAGATTTCATTATGATTGGTGCCAGTTAAGAGTTGTATGGAATGAGGTTGCTGATTACAGCCTTGAAATTGCTATGTTAGTCATATGTTATAGTTAGGATGACTATTATTCATTGCTCAAGATGGAACACTTGAAGGTGAACTGGGACACAATTAATAACCATTTCAAAACTGCATGAATAAATCTGCTAACCCTGGGAAAATGGATATTATGATTCTGCACTTTAAAATCAATAGAAAACCTGGTTGATTATTGAAGTAGGTTAAATATGCCTTACTTGTTAAGCAGTTTCGGCAAGTCACTGAAACAAAGGGTTGAAAATGAAATATACTAAGAACAAGTTCCCCTTTCTACTGATTATACTTTCTAAAAGAAATCTTTAGATGGTGCATTTAATTATTTGTTTGTTTTGGTGGACCATCTTTATAGAAGACTCAAAATGGCCCACTCTTGTTTGATTTTTGTTTTTGTTGTTTAGTTTTGATAGGAGGTCTGGCTATGTACCCCAGGCTGGCAAACTCATGATCCTCCTGCTCCCTCCTCGTTAGTGCTGATCTCTTTTATGTTTGTTCAGCTGATGAACTTTTTGTTTGTTTTAAGACAAGGTCTCATTCTGTTGCCCTGTCTGTTTTTAAACTCTCTATGTAGTCTCGGCTGGCCGCATTCATGGCCATCCTTCTGCCTCAGCCTCTCAAGTGCTGGTCACAGGTATGAGCTACCACACTTAGCTAAATTATCAAATGTATTGAATCCTATAATGTTTTCCCAACAAAATGCCCTGAAACTATTTATTCTTTCCATTTATTCCTGCCTTGCTTACAGACTTCTAGTTGCAACCTTCTATACTGTTATTGCAAATGCTTTTTTGAGGCTCTGCTTCTTTGTGTATGTAGAAGTTTCCTTTCCCAGTCCCCAGCTGAGTTTCCCTTTCTGCGGGTTCCCATCTTCAGTGGCAAGCACACACAGTGGCCTCCCTCAAGGCGCTGCCATTTCTCCTGCTCTGTGCTCCCTGCCCTGGTGCTTCTCATTCTTCAAAGCCTCTGTCTTGAGCCCTTTCCCTCCCTGCCTTCTCCATGTCAGAGAAAGTGATAATGAGTTAGGATAATGCCATAAAACCGTATCTGGGATCCACCATTAGGACTAATTATGTAGCCACATTATTCAATTTTATCTTCATTAAGTTGGAAAAAAACATGAATCATTTCCCTTCTGGCATATAAGGATTAAAGTTGATAATTGTTGGATATTACATTTTTGGTATAAAATATTATATAAAGCTTTATCATTACTAGTCTCTTTCTTTGGATCAAATTTTATTAGAGCCTACTAGTAATAAGCAACAACCTCACCCCCACAATGAGCTATGATGGGAACTTCAATAAATAAATTTAACTATTGAGCATTTTGATTCCTGTAGCATCTTTTTGCTCCATCAGCCTGCTAAAGATCACCCTGGGTAGTTTCCTTTATTGTGCTTATCAGTCAGTTATGAATTCTTGGACAGGCTGACACTTCAAGGTTGAGTAGTTCTCTGGGCAAACACTGTGGCAAAGAAGGACATTCCAACCAGGAATGTATGCAAAAGCAAAGAATGCTAACATCCTGGCAGAAAAGAGAATATAAGGAGGTTTGAAATGGTTACAGTGCTAGATGGTGATTATATAGGAAATAGGAAGAACCAAGAGGGAAAAGCTGTTGGGATCACTAGTGATTGAATAGGTGATGGAGAGATCAGTAGTGACTGAATGGGTGATGGAGAGATACTGAAGGATTTAGGCAACTGGTGTTAGTTATTAAAAAGGATCATTAAATGGATAATTCCAAAGTGCTTACTCATGTGAGATAGCAGATGAGAAAGTCTCCTATGATAAGCCTTTGCAATGTAACTTATATTTACTGTAATAAGTTTGATATTCTGGGAACAGCTGTACATTGTAAAACCTACCAGAGTAAGTTTAGGGTTAATATCTGTGTTTGTCCTATATCATGTACTAGCGAAAGTGGGGTTTTTGTGGATTCTTTTCTGTACCATTTATTTATAAATATTTGATTGCAGGGACAATTATTTTTACTGATTATCTGTTCTCAGTCTTTTCTCTACCTTTTAGCACATCTTCAACCACTCACTGCATGACTGAGTTGTGTAAAATATCCAACAAAAGAACAATATGAGCTTCCTGCCAGGATCTGCTTGGAACAACTTTTCCTTTAGTATTTAATGCAAAACTTCTGCCTACTGGCTCCCTTGGATAGTCTTAAAGTGAGCTAGACTATCTTTCTTCTTTTCCTTTTCAAGTGATTTTAATTGAACATTCCAATATCTAAGAACAAATAGTTCTTTTTCCAGAGTCAAATGAAAGCAATAACATATTCCTTTTTCCCTTTTGTGTGAGAAATACAGAGTATGTAGCATTGTGTTAATTTCCACAGAAAATCCAACTCCTGTGTTGCTGTTTTACAGCAACAGGCTCTTCTTTGCACAGGCTATGCTGTGTAGCACTTGCACACGTGGGAGATGTGTGTGTATGTGGATATACAGAAGGAATAAGTAACATCATGTAAGAGAAGTTAAGAGTTCGCTTTTATATGGATAGAGTGACAGAGAAAACTAGGAAATGTGTTTAAAAAATCTTTTTTTTGAAATGCACATAAAAATTATATTATTTACCTGTGTGAAATTTGAACTAGAAATTCCAGTTTTGTGATAAAAATGTATTTGCATTCCTAGAGACAAATATAAAAGAATATTTGGGACATAAACTGTATCTGAATATTTGATTAAAAATGTTCTATCTTAGGTTCCTCTTTCGTTATTTGTTTCTCAACATGCTAAATGTTCTTAGATTTGTTTTTAAAGGTACAGTTATTAGATTTTCCAGCTGCAACCACTGTTATTTTCAAGTTGCAGTCTAGTGTGAAGAATTTCTTAATAGGCTTGTATCTTGTGTTTTTGTTACAAACAGTTTCTGTTTAGAAAGTAGGCCTAAAATAATCAATGTTAGATTTTATTTTGAATATTTTGAACTACTTTTTTCTTTTTTGCGTTATCATTGAAAAAGGCTGTGATTCAGCTTTCAATATTTTTGCCTTTAAGTAACTTGATTATTAATGTAATATAAAGTATTTTCATTCAGAAAACGTGAAAATTTTCCCGGCTTAGACATCAGCACATGTGGTATTAAAAAAAAAAAAAGTCAAACCAACGATAAAAACAGGACAGGGGATTGGGATTGATGATCAAATTAAAGTTAATAAGGTCCAAAATGCTGAAAATATTCTCTCAAACTTTTCCAAATCAAATTTCTGCAATTGTCTTACAGTGATTTGATGAAGGCAGAATTTTTATTGCTGAGAGAAAGGAAAAACCAACAATCCTATAGTTCATTTCTAGAAAGGGTCTTTGTCACATTTGAATAGAGTATGTGTGTGCAGCGTGCTCTTTATTATATTTCTCAACGGAAAAAATTAACAAGTTGGCAGTTAGTTGTACAGACTTCTTTGTGGTCGAAATTCTGGGACTCTGTGAGAGAAAAACCGCCGCCCATCTCAACACAGATGCTAATTGTATTCTGCAGTTCTTGGTTGCCATTGCGATGTTCTTAGCTGCCTTTTATTTGCTGTTTCTTTAGGACAAAAGTGACTACTAATTGCATATCATGCTGCACTGAAGAAGTGGGCCATTTGGCTTTCTTTTCTTTCTTTCTTGTTTTTTTGAAGAGAGGAAAATGAAAGGGACTTTGGAAGGCTTAGTCCTTGCAGCTCATCCCTACAAGCCTGTACTGCTTTTCTAATTTGCATGGATACCTTGGGCATTGTCCTTCAGGGCTCTGGCAGTTTGACCCCCTCCTCAGTGTAGTGACCCTTGTCATCCTGCTGTTCATTCCTGGGGTCTGTTTAATGCTAATTAGGACTTCAACCAGTTGCTATTTACAACTGTGTGCCTTAGAAAGCAAGAATCTCTGGAAAGACCACATTGGTGGCCTTAAACTAAAGCAGTAGGATTAAAGACCCCCCAGCTCCAGAGAAAAGCCTCTTAACAGTTCTTTATATTTAGAAATATGTAGCAATCACATCATTAACATAAATAAATAAACAGTGAAGAATTGAATTTTTGACCTGGATGCTGTTTGATGATGGTCAGATGCTTCTTAGAATTGCTTTGGTTCTTAACCTTGGGGTCCTAGAGAAGCAGATCAAATCATCTGAGGCTTTGTGAAGAAAGTAGGGCAGGAATGTGAACAAAGACAGCGAAGGTTCAATGGCTCCAAGTTTTGAAATTATTTATGTTGTCATTATTTACTGTTTGATTTAAACTTATGGAACAAAGAAAAAAATTCTGTGGACCTCACACATGATGACCTTGATCAACAGGGCTCTTAGAATTTATTATACTCTTTAATCCATAGGCATTTTATCAACATTTTGGCCAAGAGCTTTGCTGATGCTCCTGATGTTTGCTGATGGAGGAATGCATTTCAGACCTCTTTGACCAACACTGCCTCCAACCATTCTAGTTTTATGGACATGTTAGCCAAATTTAGTGCACATCCAAGACTTCACTCATGATCCCTTTAAGAGCTGCTTGTGAACCTGCATTTTAAAACAGGACCTTTGGGGTGAGTGCTGAGCACAGTCACTGAACCACACTGTCTCTGAAGAGAGGACAGGGCTTTGTTTGATAGTGATCTTTCCTACTCTTCATACAAGCACTATGCAGATAGCCGTTAGTGGTGTTAGGATTCAGAGCTTGTGTGATGTTCAGTATCTGGAGATATTTCCAAGCAGCTTCCTTGTTTTTAATTTTGATATGTGGCACATTTATTGCAGTGAAATTAACAAAAAATATTGAGTGTCCTTTTTGCATAGCAGTACATGGAGTTTATGGGGGAAATGCCTTCATTTGGTCTTTCATGAGCATAATAAATCTTGTGATGATGGGCTATTTTGGTTGACAAACTTGTTTACGTAGTGTTTTCAACAATGAAGATGGGTACATTAGAATTTTGATTAGAAGTGTTTCAATTAAGGTCAAATGAGTTTGAGTGCTGAACTCATTTAAATAACTTCCTGGACTTGAGGGGTGGGGTGGGGATTAATAGAGATCAAAAAGCAGTAAGATAAGCCATTTAAATAAAAGTACTTAGAGCACTATGTAGTATTAGAAGATAAGCTATTTTTGTGTTTCAGTCTTGAAGTATTTTTTGGAGCTCTTTCTACAAGTTGGTTATATGGGTGTGTGTGTGTGTGTGTGTGTGTGTGTGTGTGTGTGTGTGT
>NW_008330777.1:6941412-6958522 GCF_000622305.1 Nannospalax galili
ACATATGCATGTATGTGTTGTGTGTGTGGAGAAAGGCAAAGACAGAAGATGCACGAATTGACTCTAAGTGGTTCTGGGCACTCTTAATATCCTCCCTTGTCTTTTCTTGCTCCGCCATGTCTCTGTCTCACATATATAAACATGAATGAGTTGGAGGTAAACCTTCCCCTGTTGCCATTGATTTAACACTAGGATATTTGTGGCCCAGCACATGAAACTGTGTCCAGTCTATAGTTCTGATATTCTTTAGTGGTCACTGACTTTTTTTTTATACCCAAATACTCTTCTTTCAAAGTAGATGATTATCATTTAAGATTTCATAAAAGTTTTTAATCAGAAGAGTAGTTATGTGGAAATCTAGGGGAAAAGAGCTCACTATTAAGTTGTCATTTGCACAGAGTTTTTGTTGTTGTTGTTGTTTTCTTTCCTACTCGCAGGATCTTCAAGGGGTGATTATTGCCTAAGGTTCATGCTAATGCTAATATTCTATGTCCTTTTGATCTTAGTGGATGTACTGCTGAACCAAACACAAGGGATGATTTTTGTTTTTGAGAACACAGCTTATGCAGGAGAGGAAGTGAAGGAGTAGAGGAGGAATGGGACAGCTGAAGGCTAAGGCAGCCACCAGCTGCAGGTGGCTCTTTCCAATTCTGACTCCCCCCTACAAGTATAATTCCTTCCGTCTGCTGTGTCCCCAGGTTGTGATAACAGTGCTTTATAGCTTACAGAGCAGGACATACAACGATGATGTGAATTCCGGTTGCAACTATATTTGTTGTTAATGTCCCTTGTCAGTCAGACATGGGCCCCCAATTCTGTGTAGAGCTCTTTGTTTTGACCAGTTCAGCTCACCATTCAAAGGACTTTCAAGACTTTTATATTCTCATAAATATGCCTATAATCTCAGTACCTGGGCAATAGAGGCGGGTGAATCTCTGTGAATTCAAGGCCAGCCTGGTCTATATATCAAGTTCCAGGCCAGCTGGGGCTACAGGGAGACCCTGATATATATACACACATACACGTTTATGTAAAACTATGATAGTAGATTTTTGTTTGTTACTGCAAAACGTGGAAATGCAAGTGTGATGCTATACCATATAAAAGGTACAGCATATTTCTCCTGTACCCCAGTTAATTACCTTGTGCCAACTGCCCATTTCTAGGGTGTGGAAGCTCCCTGTAAAGACATGGGCCAGAGACTGTAGCCTGAAGAGCACAGGCTTGTCACTGGAGGACCTGTGTGACTTGAAAGTGATCCTGGTACAAGAATTTGACACAGTTTACAACTGGATGCAGCGCTAGGGGTCATGTACCTGCTCTGCTCCCAGGGCTTGATAACACTGATTATCCGAGCTATCAGAAGTTAATAGTGGGGTGCCATTTGATTCTGTGCCATGCCTCCTGCTTTACTACCAGAGGGTAACGGAAGCTGTGGACATTAAACGGAAGCAACACTCAGCCCTTTCTCTTTGGCATCCAACATAAGACTGCCTCTGGCCACAGGCGAAGGCTGATTTCCCTTAACTTCCATCTAGAAGTCAGAAAGTGGTTAGGAAGTGGGGGATAAGTGTCTATTCAGAGTTCATTCTGTGCTTTGGTTCTTGGTTTTTTGTTGTTTTTAATTTTTCCCAGCCCATATTCAAGAGTTAACAGCTTATTAATTTCCTTAGAGGGAGAGCATCAGCCTTGTTATTGAATTCTTCCCCAGGGCTTTCTGAGAATTGTTGATTTTCTCCGTTGGTTTTTTGTTTTTATTTTTTGTTTCAGCTATTTCAGAGAGAGTGTTCAGAAAATAGCCTAGTTTGTAATTTTCATGTCTTCCTCATTTTTTTTTCTTTGAACTTCCACTTAGGAACAATGAGTGAATAATCACGGGCGCTTACTTGCCACAGAACAGAAGCGGTCCACCTTTTGTAGTTTGTGTTTCTTTTCAGATGTACTAGCTTGTAAGATTTGTTCAGATTCACATCAATAGGTAGAAGCTGAATTTTATTTGAAGGTTGTTTTAGTTCCTGGGACTGATGGTGGAATTTCCTGAGCACTGGAACATTAGCTGAGACAGGTTTACAGGGGGAAACTCTGTTTTGCTTTGATTTCATCAGAATTGTAAAATGCCATGGGGAGAGATTTCTCCATTCTATGCTTAACCCTGAACTTTCCTATTCTTTCCCTTGGGATAAGTTACTTGAATTTTTATCTAAAATGAACACCGCATTTCCTCTCTTTCCCACAAACTTAGCAAGACAAAACAAACCAGGACATGTTATTCCTACAGTAGGTCTAAAGATTATGTATTTGATTTATTTGTGATTTACTTACTTATTTGTGGGTGTATGTATGTACGTATGTATGCATGTATGGGCACGTGTATGCTACAGCATGCATAGGGAGATCATGTGCATCCTAGGGATTGAACTTGGGCTTTAGGCTTGGCTGCAAGAGCCCCTATCTGCCAAGCCATCTTACTAGTCCAGATATGAAAATGTTGCTTTCCTTTGTATCATATAACTACTGTTAAGCATCCCATATTGCTGGCATTTGATATCTTTGTTTTGAAATAGGCAAATATATTTTATAAAAACGATGTAACTAACAGTTTTTCTTCCCTGATCCACTGAGTTAGATGAAAAAAATAGTATGAAATGAAGGAATTTTCCAAATAATTTTGAATTCTTACTACTTATACTTTAAAATCCCTTTATTAAGAAAGTCTATCTTGTTTGTCTTTTACTGATATCATTTTTCTATATGGCTTCTCCTTTCATTGAAAATTTGAAACTAATTGTTAGCACAACACACTCAAAGCTGTTGAAAACTTATTACTTACTCACTTGATGGAGAGAATTGCCTGTTTATTCTGATAGGTGGGAAAAGTCTTTATAAGAGTAATACTTGTGGTTTAGTATATATGTATATAAATAATGTATATGCATTATATATATATATATGTTCACATATGTTGCATATATGTTCATGCACTTCTGATTGCTATATTGCTTCGTTAAAGTAGACTTTACTTGATAGGGCAGCAGCAACACACATAGCTTATGACTGAAACAGGCATTTAGAAGCTGCTTTTGCTACAAGGCACTGACTCCTTATTTGGGCCCACAAGGTAACCATACCCAGGAGAAACCTTTGCATTTCTGCCCTCATTTTGTGTCTGTTTCCTTTACTTTGGGTCACCTGCTCCCCTCTGTAGGTCCACATAGTAATCATTGTGTCGAAACTATCTCCCCCTTCAAGGCTGAAGGCACAAAGATAAGTCATTGTCCTAAATCTACACTCACCTTGGATTCTAGGAAAGCAAGCACTTTGTAGGACAGAGCACCCTGCAGATGAGGTCATGGCTTCTTCATGGCACAGCAGAAATCTCCTGAGAATTGGATTGATCCCCTTGTGACAGTGACAAGGACTTCCTAGGACCACCTTGTAGGACCAGAACCAAGACATAGATCAACTAGACCATACCTCCATCAGGACTGCTATGCATATCTCTTGTTTCTCCCTTACACTGATCTTGGTCTGTTTAACAGAAAGCTCATTTCATTGCACCCTTTAATCTGTTCCTCTTCTCAGTGTGACCACACTAAATATATCTCCCTCTGCTTTTCACCATCATTTGTCTCTTTAGCATATTGGGACAGGTGACTGATCCTAGTGGGGGCAGCCAGGGTCCAGGCTTTCACCTTTAAAACTATGGTAAGAGTTCTCCTTTAATTTTGAAATTCCAAATGCCTTTCAAGTGATAATAATGGTACTGAAGATTAAGATGGCAGTCTCTCATGGTGAAAACCACTGTGTAAGCCCGAGGCATGTTTTCATTTGTGGCTTTAGTCTTCTTGATTCTGGAGACCCTGACTTAGAGCTTCTTCCTGATCTTTAGAAGATTTGGTTCATTTCTACAGACAGTGGTTAATATCTGAGCAGTCAAAGGCACTCAGTGGATGTTTATGCCTCCGAGTCAACTTAAGAAAATACTGAAATTCTCAGTGAGGAAGACTATGTTCTGTGTTGCATCTTTTTCATATTTGTGGCTTTCTTCCAAATTTCTGGTCAAAGCAGTGACTATGTTGAAGTGTTTTTCATTCCTATAAACAATGCAGAAAACTTACCTGCCACAATCACCTGACTCTTGTTTTGCTAGTATCTTTCTTTTCTTGATCTCGCTGTGTCTGTTTGCTGCAGTTTCCTTTCCATTAAGAAGCAATAAATCAAATCATGTACTATATATTTATCTGTGTGCAAAAGGTTAGAAAAAATACAAAGGACCATCTATCCTTCTAGCTTTCTTCATCAAAGACATTACAATGTAGTGAAAAATTATGCCCTAGTGGTCACCCTCTCCTAGTTTGAATAATAGTATGAGGTGTGGAAGGTGTAGAACATTCTCTATTACCCAGATATCCCAGTATCTCTCACAGTTAGAAGTGGGGAATCTGATTCCTTGTATTGCAGCCACCATCCTCATTGGATAGAGATCAGTGGTGCTGTGTTAATTTTCTTCCGTTTGACCCTGGAGAATTATTTTCTCCATCTGACATGTCTGGTAGAGAAATAGATCTTTAGTTAGTGGGGAAAATAGTGCCTGCCATTATTTTGAACTAGCAATGATGAGTTAGTTTTTATCTGTTTACCCAGACCCTCCTTTCCCCAGAGTTCTTTGATTTCTATATTTCTTGCTCCATCTTTTGACTCCAGTAATATCTGAGGGCTGCTGTCTTTGAGCAGAGTTTCTTCAACCTGTTTAAACTGCTCATGAGAGTTTTTTCTTAGACTCTTCATAATACCTTGAAATGAAAAAAACTCCAACATCAAGGAATACTGTTACAGAAGTTGCTTTATTTTCTCCATATGAACATTTTTACCCATCATTTAGGCTGTAGTTGACTTATGTATAACATTTTAAAAGGAGTCCCTCATGCATTCCTATTTTCTTATTACAAGCTAGAGAAAATGAAAAGTGCTTGATTTGTTTTATTTGTCCTGATCATCATGCAGAGGACTATGTAGGAATATAGTTTGTGTTCAGCTCTGCCATTGCTATGTTTGCTCAATGAGCTTGGTCAGTCAGTTTCTTTTGACAGATGTTATGTTTGCTTGAGTTCGTTAGGCTGTCCATTTTAGTTATCATTCTCAGTGGAAACTGGTAAAGTTACTTGCATGCTTATATATTTCTATGTATTAGGAATAGTGGTTTCTGTTATTTTATATATTTCAGGGTTTTATTTTCCCCCCCTGATTTAATTTTGGTTGTTGCATACAGGATGAAATAGGTGAGGGGTCTTATTTATGAAATGCCATTGGACATATTTTTCTGAACCATATTTCATTTGATATGTGAGAACATTTTTGTTGTTTGAACTGCTTCTGAATTGGAAAACAGAGGAGTTAAAGGGTCACAGATAGTGGTATTCAGGCTTCCTTCTTCAAGGGTATGAATATCATTTATGTGCAAATGAATATATGGATCTTCTGCAGCAGTAGTGTTGGGAAACTTTCTCGGACTGTTGTTTTGCTTATATTTCTTAGAGTCACTCTTTATAGTTATCTTTGACGAACTCATTTTATCAGTATGAATTGTGGTTTGCTTTTGGTGTGGGAGTCTTTTTGAGACAGGGTTTCCCTGTAGTCCCAGCTGGCCTAGAGCTCACTAAGTAGATGAGGCTGGCCTTGAATTCAGAGAGATCTGCCTGCCTCTGCCTCCCAAGTGCTGGGATAAAGGCGTGGGCCACCACATCTGGATATGTTTTTGTAATTTTCTTAGCTGTTTGAAAACATTTATTGCAAGTTCAATGTCCTTCCTGTACCAGTGGACTAACATTTATTTTTTTGTCTTATCCCCTTCTCATAGTGGGTGTCTTGTCTTAAGAAACTGATAATGTTGTTCCCAAAAGTGTATTTTGGTGTGAGATGGGAATAGACATTTCAGTTACCAACATTTAAATTATTTCTTCATGAAATGTGTTATGGGTTTTATTTAAGAAATTTAGACTGGCTGTACTGCATCTTCAATATAAATTGATAATAATATTCTGAAATGTGTCATTTTTACACATCTTTTGAATAATTGCTTCTTATCTGGGGGATTGGTTTTATAATAGAAACATTCTTTGATTACAAGAATGGTAACAGTACTTCTGACCATCTATGTATTTTTTTTTTCAGTGTAAAAGAAGCAAGTGGATTTTTTTTGTAAATTCAATAGAAATATTCAGAACTCTTATGCCCTTGAATCAATATGTCACCATAAGAGAAACTGAGGTTAAATTGCATGAATTTCCTGAATTTTTATGCATGACCGACTACATTTTTTACTGAGCTATTTGGTAGCCTAGGCACTACAGTGGGAGCACAGTGGAGTTGATTTGCAGGTGGGTTGACCACATTGGGATTGTAACTGTGTCCCTTCTAGACTGCCCTCTTCCCTGAGTTATTTTGCATATGCCTGTCTGTAATCTGTTTAGTTGCAATCAGGCTTTTAAATAACCTGTTCAGTTGAATTCTTGCTGGCATGGGGAGAGGAATCACTGGCTGGACCACTTCCCTTTCTCTGCCTCACAGCCTTCTCAAACATTTTTTTCACGTTCAACAACTAATGTCCCATCCTTTATGCTGGCTCTTCAGCATCACTGGAGACTGTCGGTTATAATTACAGCCTCACCATCTCATTGTAGTTCTTAGAAGCACTCCACTACTCTTCAGGCCTCTGCCTGTTTAGTGTCTCTTTCCAGAGTGCTGAAATCCTGGGCAGCTATTCTCCTTTCTGTCTCAGAACTGAGACCTTCCAAATTGACTTTTCAGGGAAAGCCTGTCCCAGATTTCTTTCACCAGCTGTTCCTGACTCACTTAAGAATGTCCTTTCCCCATTACCAAGCACCAAGAGGTTTTCCATTATTTTCCTCTTACTCATCCACAGCTCCCGTATGCCTTTACCTATGCCCTAAATGAACTTCTAAAGATGAAAATCACATTCTCTGAATTTAAAAAAAAAAAAGGGAAGCACTATAATAACTAAACTGACATAATCCTCAAACTAAAACTATGTAATTATGTCTCAGAATATGAATTCTAAATTCTATGTCTACTATAATTTTTAAATATCATTTACTGACGAAACTGTACTATTAAACTTCAACGATATTGTGAAATTTGTTACTGTTCCTATAGTGTGGGTTTGCCATTCACTCCCTTTCCAAAATTTCCAACCTATACTAAGTCTTTCAATGTAATCATGTTACTTCCTTTTAAAAAATATTTTCTTTATTAATTATTTTATTTTATGTGTATACATGTATCGCTTCCATGTAGGTAAGTACACCCGTGTCGTGCAATGCCCATGGAGGACAGAAGAGGCTGTCAGATCCCCTGGGACTGGAGTTACGGACAGTTGTTAGCTGCCATGTGGATCATATTACTTCTTAAGGAAAGCAATACTAATAAAAATAATAAAGCACTTCTTTTTGCCAAATATAAAGACTTACATAGGTCTCCAGATTCATTCCTTTTGTCTTTTCAAAACCAGCTACTGAAATGTGGGTAAACAAAGTTAAATGATTTTCTAATCTTTTGACTATCAGTTGTAGGAGGTGAGGTCCTGCCAAGGAACCAGGATCATTCCAAAGAGTGTCAGGGAGAAAAGATCGCAACCTATGTGTCCAGATTCAGGGTCCGCTAAATTCCTGAGATTGACATAAAGATGTTAGAGCAAGTAGGTATAATCATGCTACAGTGGTCAAGAAATATTTCAAATGAAAAAGTGGCAGACTCAAGGCCAGTGAGGAATTACTGTAATGAATTACCCACACGAATGCTGTGAAGATTTAGTCAATCATGTTTCCTTTTCATGGAATACGAGCAGTATTAATTTGAAGTGAAACTCCATGCCTGATATAAAGTTTGGTAGAAATAGCCACTCTCTTCTGGGCTAAGAAACAACACAGGTTCTTGATCACCTGGAGATACCCACAAGTGCGATGAACCAAAGCCAAACCATCTAAAGAAACATGAGCTGTTAACAGTTTCTGAAAAATCTTTAGGATGAGCATTGATTCCTCATCTTCCCCTTGAATGTAACCTTAAATCTATTGTGACATATAATAGGAATAGAGAGAACAGCTGGAGAGAGATGGCTCACTGGTAAGGTGTGTTTGCCGCTCTTCCAGAGGACCCAAGTTCAGTCCCAGCACCTGTGTCAGGTAGCTCACAACCCCCTGTAACTCCAGCTCCTGCCTCCATAGGCACCTCCATACACATGACATACCCACATGTACACATAAGTAGAAATTTAAAAATAGCTTTTTAAAAACAGTGTTTACTATACTTTGTACCTTCAGTTTACTTCCTGTGCTCTATTGTGTTTGTTTTTCACACCAACCCGTGACATAGGTAAGAAAAGTATTAGTGATGCTTTCATTATACATAGGTAACTGCTTAGACGAGCAAATTGCCTGAGGCTGTACTGTCAGGACCGTAATCCTGTGCCTCTGGATGCAGAGAACAGGACTTTGATTACAAGGCCCTGTTGATCTATTTGTGGGATGATAGGTTGGGTCTGTAGTTGGTTCTGTATTTGGCTATAACGCACCACTGTTTGAAAGACTTGTTTAGAAGTTCTCTAATGTCAGATGTTTTTTGGTGTTTTTTTTGCTTTGCTTTGGTTCAGGAGTGTTAGTCAATATCTCTTTGGTTATTTCTGTTATAGATTCCCTTTAGAAGAAGAGGATGCTGCTTTTCCTCAGAAGTAAATTGCTGGACTAGATTCAGTGTGCTTGCAAAAAAAAATTTTTTTTTTCATTTCCTTGTCTTTCTGCTTCTCTTCCTTTCTTAATTTATTTGGAACACAGTGTAGTAACTGTGCTAGGTGCTAGGGCTCCACATAATCTGAGTTTGGGACAACAGATTGAATGAGCCTACTTATAGTGCTGAGTGAAGTGCATGGCATCTCTGGGATGCTGAGGACAGGGTCAGGTGCTGGGCTCCGATAGCAGAGTCCAGGATGTGCTTTACTCCTGTAGGGGGTGGGGAGCCTACTCAATAAGATATGCTTCAAATGCCAGTCATCAAGTAGGATTTGTTCCCAGTTTTAGGCACACTTAGTAGAAGAAATGAACATTATAGGGGCTTCTAACTGACACATTGATGAGGAGATAGGTACCTCCCCCCATTGTAAAGCAAAGGTACAGGCCTGGAAAATTGATCTGTGGTAGAGTTACTAAATCCCTTCCCATCTGAAAGTGGCATTTTCCAGAAAGAAAAGCTTTGACACCACTTTTTAATTATTTTTTCTTTAAAAAAAATTTATGTGTTTATTTTTATTTTATGTGTATGAGTGTTTTGGTTGTATATATGTAAGTGTATCACATGCATGTAGTGCCCACAGAGGCCAGAAGAGGCCATCAGATCCTCTGGAACCGAAGTTAAGGACAGTTGGTTGCCATGTGGATGCTGGAAATCAAACTCAAGTTCTCTATAGAGCAGCCAGTGCTCTTAGCCACTGAGCTGTCTTTCCAGCCCCAATTCATTTTATTTTTTAATGGTAAATAGCAAAGCTCTCATTTGTGTAGGTTGTAGGACTGATTTTTCAGTGGGAGAGTACATGCCTGCCTCAGTTTAACCATTCATTATTTGACAAGAACATGTTCTCCTTTGACTTTTTTTTTTTTCTTTTAAAACAGCATCTCTTTGTAGCCCCAGCTGGCCTAGAACTCACTATATAGACCAGGCTGGCCTTGAACTCACAGAGATCCGCCTACCTCTGCCTTCCAAGTGCTGGAACTACAGGCATGTGCCACCACGCCCAGCTTGACTATTCTTTTTATATGATTTACCTCTGATGAGTGGCCAATCAGTCACTTCATTAAAATGGCGATTCCCATATTAAGGTTTTCTAATTATTGAGCTACATTCACAGGATGTTTTACTTACTTATTTTTCTTTTGGTTTTCGGGGGCAGGGTTTCCCACATAGCCTCGGCTAGCCTACCATTTGCAATCCTGCTGCCTTAGCCTCCCAAATGCTGAGATTACAGGTGTGTACCACACTCAGCCCAGGTGTTTTATTGTACATTTCTCTTCTGCCTAAAGCATCAATATTTTATAGCCTAGAGGTGGTGGTGGTGGTGATTCCTCCTCCCCTTCCTCCTCATCCTCCTGCAGCTCCTCTTCATCCTCTTCCCCCCTCCTCCTCTTCTTCCTCCTCCTCCTTCTCCTCCTCTTCCTTTTCTTTTTCTTCTTTTTTTCTAAGGCAGGAGTCTCATGTAGCCCAGCCTGGCATTAAACTATTAAACATTCTATATAAATAGACAGTGGCCTTGAACTCCTGATTCTTTGGCCTCTAGCTTCCCATTGCTGGGATTACAGGGGTGTAGCACTGTGCCTAGCAGCAGGGGCCCTTGAATTATAACCACTAAATTAACAGCAGGAGCATGTCAGGACAGTTATTAGTAATGCAGATTCTCTGGTGTTTCCTTAGTCTAAGTAAATGAGAAATCGTGTTGTATAAAGCCTGCTGGTAAGTTTGAAAACCACTGATGTGCATGTTGGGGTAAACCACTGCTATAGATAATGGATGGGTCTTGAAGTCATAAGACCTGGAAACAGTATTTAGCATCTATAAGTTACTTTATGTTGTTCGGATGTTTTTATTTACATCTCATTTACTTTATTCTAGGATAAGAAATCAGTTGACTCAGTCTTTTATTTTTAATTAAAATGCATCATTGGTTTTACATTTTGGTACAGTTTTACTTTGAAATGGATAAGTTCTAGAGAGCACTATTAAATTAATGTTGATTGAATTTTCCAGTGACATAATGCATATGCAATTTATACCTAATATTTTATATGTGGAAGAATGTGCTTTCATTATAATTGACTAAATCAGTGTTTCTATCTCAAATGACACTTGATTCAACTTTAAAAGTATTAATTGTAAGAAGGAATTAATAACAAGAGTATCTGAAGAATTTTTCCAATGCCTCCTTCATTTGCTAGCTAGAGAAGGCAGGAGTTAGTAATATGGTGTGGGGCAGGAAGCGGGGAATTCAAGTTGGAACACCAGTGCTCTTTAGCATCTTTCAAACCCTTTGTTTCAGATAGATTTATTACACTGTCTTTCTCTACAGTTCACTGCAGTGTGTGAAGGCTCAGTTGGAACAAACAAAAGAGATATATAACCTCTGAACCAATCAGCATAGCTTACAATGTTCCCAATAGGCTTATCTACTGTATAGGAGACTTGGGAAAAATGACTTAACTTTAAGCTTGTTTGATCCCTAGGGAAGTGTTTCAATGTCAGTTGAAGTTTTTGAGTGTCAGTTGCTTTGTACCCACAAAGTAAACCTCGTGTATTTGACTTTCAGCTTTCTGATAGGAAACCTTCTTTACAATTTGATAACTTCAAAACCTACGGTCACTCTTGAGGTTGTTTGCTTATTTGCATAGGATCTGTGGGTGGGTGAGAAGGGGACACATGTGACTTGGTCCTGGGGCCCTTCATTGCCTCAGCTGGTGTGTGAGACAAGACGGACAATTGTTCAGCTAGTGTTCAGCTTGGCAATTTGTTCAGCTAGTGTGGGCTCCTGGGACACAGTCTCCTGTTCACTAACCCCTCCCTTTAGCCTTTGTCGTTTTTTTTTTTTTGTTGTTGTTGTTGTTAACTGGTTGCAATTGAAATTTGGTTCATCTTTTGTTCTTGAAAAACATAAATGATGTGCATTTCTCCCATGGGGGAGGAAAAAGGGATTGGGTTGGGGAAAATGAATTAAGATATATTGTGAGGGACATTTCGTAGAGCAGGAGAGCCCTGCCTTGCTTATCTACACAATATTGATTCTATTAAGTGGAATGTGCATCTTGTGGATTTTGCTGTTTTCTCTCTTATGGTTTCATTCCATTTTGGGTCAAGAGTATTTACAGTATTCTTTCAGAAAGAATTTTATTCATATTTCAAGTACTGCTACTATGCTTATTTCCTTTTTACATATGCTTATTTTACTTAAATATTTATTCCACTTACTGCAGTTTGTGCAGTTGAATTTAACCACTTCTTAAACAAGTATTGAAGAGGTTAGCATGTGAAACTGGAGATAGACCTAGTGGGGACTGACCTCAGTGATGTTATTTAACTGCTTTAAGTATCCTGAAATCCTCTGATTATCTGTACAAACTTTTGTGTGATAATCTCTGCCTTGTATGAAGCATTCAAGTAAAAATCATGGCACACGCCCTTAATCCCAACATTTGGGAGGCAGAGGCAGGTGGATGTCTGTGAGTTCAAGGCCAGCCTGGTCTACATAGTGAGTTCTAGGACAGCTGGGGCTACAGGGAGAGCCTGTCTCAAAAAGACCAAAAAAAAAAAAATCATAGTGATGCTAATAAAAACTTTTTGGCAGGACTAGAGACATGGCTCAGCGGTTAAGAGCACTGACTGACCTGGGTTCGATTTGCAACACGCACATGGCAGCTGTGGTTAACTGTCTGTAACTCCAGTTCCAGGGAATATGACACCATCTTCTGGCCTCCTGACACATCCTGACACAGGTGCACTTACATACATGCAGGCAATAAACTCATATACATACAATTAAAAAAAAGAATAAAATATTTTAAACAATCTTTTGGAAAAATAAAAAGGTGACCAGGACCCTAGGAAATATAAAGCAACAGGGAATAGTTCATTCATAACTCAGTGAATCAGAAGAGGCTAAAAAGTCATATGTAAGGCAACCTATTATTTTATGACCATACCTACCATTCATAGACAGCTGTCACCCTCCACCATGACATTATGGTCTATATCTAGCCTAGTATTTGTGAGGACTAGGAATTGGGTTACTTTAAATGAATATTAATTTCTGTAGATTCTGTGTATTGCATTCATTTCTTCAAAACTCAGTCATTGCTAATATCACGGCATTAAGAGTAGGGCTGCAAGAGAAAGGACTCAAGGGCCTCTGCATTAATACAGTCTTGCCTGGTCAGGGTGGTTCCCTGTTTCCTGCTGTTGCCTTGGATCCTTGACTTCTCTGCCTCGAGAACCAGGATAAAATAATTATCTGTTTATAAATCACTAAAAGGAACAGGGCGAGATCATGATTAAGTGATTTCCCTGCTTTGTTTTTCTTTATGTTGTAGATTTATATGTCATCAGTAGTTTGGACCTTTAAGAGGTAATATGTTAAAATATCAGAAGTGTTCTCAGCAGCAAAGACTTAGATCAGTTCCAGCCACATAAAAAGCAGTTAGTGTGTGCACCACGGATGAGTAGAAGGGGCCAGCCACCGACCTTTGTAGATGTTGGATTTTAGTAAGATGAAGTTCAGGCGTGTTAGGAAGAGACTGTGTCTGTAGCCAAGACGACCTGGCCGGATTACTTCAGCCTTATATTTCATTAAAAGTAGTGAGAGCTACAGAGGGACAAAAAAAAAAAAAAAAAATGGAGCTGGTTACTAAGGTATCTGGAAACAAGGCTGAAGAATGATTTTATTTGCTATAAGAATAAAAGGTTTTATAACAGACCCAAACACCAGCTGAAGGTTCTCATGGTAAAATTAAGCCATTTCATTTCTTGTTTTAAAAGTGAAAAAGGTTCAGGAAGGGCTATTGGCATTGCTCCAATATATATAATGGATACTTATTTCTTGTTTTTTATATGTATTTTAATCAATTCAACAGCTTCTTTTATTTTGTGAGGGGCAAGAAAAATAACTTCACCCTATTCCAGCAGTTTAATGCAAGAAATTGCTCTAAAAATAACTTTGTTAGGGTCATTAGTTTATGGAAGAACTAATAAATTCTTGGTAGCATATTTAACAAAGTTGTTTTCCATAAAAGATACGTTCAGTTCAGCTTGTCTTCTCAATGTAGAATCAAGCATGATCATATTTATCCTAAAATATAGTATTTCAAAGGAGTAATCTATGCAACAATTGGAGGATAATTTTATAAAGTTCATGGCAAAGAATTTTAGAAGATACTTCAGTGTACACTTCACTGATAAGGTAAACTCAGATTGTAAGTGAAAATTGATAAGCATTCTCTATGTGTTTAATTTTTAAATATATAGTGATTCTAGCTTATCTTCATCTTTGCCCTTTCCTTAGTTTGTTAACGCAGTACTTTATGTATTTTAATAATGAAGTATCTAAAAACCTATGGCCATTCTATGTGTTAAGGACCAAAATGATGCAGAGGACTTCAGTTGAAATTGTGTTTTCTTCAGGCACATTTCACATTTCAGGTGTTGTTACAGTCCCTTAATAGTGTCTTTTTAAAAAAATGAATATTTCATTGAGGTTTTGTGCATTTGATACAATGAACCTTAATCATATTTAGACCCCTTCCCCTATCTACATCCCCCATAGTGCCCCCACCCACCGGATTTCATGCATTCTGTCATATGTGTTAAGGCTTATCTGTTCAAGCTTTTGTACCCAGATGTCCCTCGGTACAAGTTCATCACTGGAGTCTAGTCAGCCTATCTAGCATTATTCTCTTAAAAAGATCAACTCCCTCACTTAGCAGTAATCACCTGCCAATAGTTCCTCTGCGAAGGTAGGGTCTGCTGCCCATTTCCCCAGTTCTGTGCTGGGTTTTTGTCTGATCGAGTTTGCATGGGTCTTGTGCACTCTGTCACCATTGTTGTAAGTTCATATGAGCAAGTTCCCAGAGGCCTGAAAGCCCCTTTTCCTTATGTTCATGCACCAACCCTGGCTCTTAAAATCTTTGCACCCCCTCTTCCACTATGGTCCCTGAACCACGAGTGGGTGAGATTTAATATAGGAGTCCTATCCAGGGAAACACACTCTGCAGTCTCTTATTCTCTACACTTTGGCCAGTTGTGGCCCTCTATGTTAATCGTGCTCTGTTGCATGAGGAAGCTTCACTGGTGAGAGTTTAGAGATATATTAGTATTCTCTCTACTCCCTGTTCCACTATGTTCCTTCAGCCTTAGGTGCAGAGAGTCTAGTGTAGATGTGTCACTTAGAATTGGGAATCTTGCAGACACATAGTCTCAGTGTGTGACCAGTTATGGACCTCTGTAATAGCCTCCATCTGTTGTAAAAAGAAGCTTTTTTGATAAGTAGTGTATGGTATACTTGTCTGTAAATATAAGGATCCACATTTAGCATACAGTAAGAAATTTCATTTGTCAAGAGATATGACAGAGATAAGATTTCCTTTAGGATCTATGACCTCTCCAGACATGTGTATTGGGCTATGTTTATAGCACCACATGAGTTCCCTCCTACTGAGAGGACTTTAAGTTCAGTTAGATACCTGTTGATTGCCCCCTAGATATAGTTTGTTGTATTTGTCATCGTCCAAGCTGGGCTTGGACTCTCTATTGTTTTTCTCCCTTACCAGCTTGCATAGTGTCCCCTAGAATTATGAGAGCTAGCTAGTCTTCAGGGATGAGGTTTTCTGGTCAGTTTCAGTTCCATTGTTCCAAGTCCCATGGCCAGATTATGTCCTGACTTCAGCAATGGGGTCTTACCTTCAAGTTCTGGGAGCTAATTAAGGACCATGGAAATAGCCCGTGTTATTTTGGGAGTCTGACCAACAACTCAAAGGGACGTTTCTCCTGTCTGGCACTGTGTTCCTTGTTATACAGCCTTCAGGTATACACATGCACTCATGTTCAGATATTGTATGTGTATTTTTCAGTAGGTTTTTGAGTTGTTACATTTCTCTCTGGTTTTTCACACCACCTGAGCTTTATTTATCACCTCTCTCCGTCTAAGTTCTGTCCTCCCTCTCCGGTTAAAGTACCCCATTTTCCTCATTTTTCCATTGATAATATCTGTCTCTTATTATCCTCCCTCTTTTGGGTTCTTTCTTCCTCTTTACCCCCAAAGTTCCTTGTATGTCTTTCCCTCTTCCCTTTCCAGTTGAATACCCCCATTTTCTCCATTTTCCTTTTGATAACATCTGTTTTCTACTATCTCCTTCTCTCAGGCTTTTCTTTCCCTTTACCTCCATCCTCCATTGTGCCTTAAGAGCATCAAATAGGGAAGTGTTCAAATCCGGCCTGTGTCTCTTGGGCAAGCAAGCTCAGAAAATGTAAATTTACTTCAGTATGCTTATTTGTTAACTGTTGAACACAGTGCCTGGCCCAAACAAAAGTCAGTGGAAAAAATTCCCGTCTGTTGATGTGCTGGCTAGTCTTTGTCAACTTAATACAAACTAGAGTTACCAGGGAAGAGGAGACCTCAGTTCAGGAATTTCATCTATCAGATTGGCTCTTGGGCATATCTGAGGAAGAACTTTCTTGATTGCTGATTGATGTGGGAGATCCCAGCACCCTGTGGCAGTACCATCTCTGAGTAGGTGGGCTTGGGATGTACAAAAAAGACAGCTGAATATGAGCCTGAGAACCAGCCTCTAAGCAGCCTTCTCTCCATAATGTCTGCTCTAGTCCCTGACTCCCTGAGTTACTGAGTTACTGAGTTCCTGCCTTGGGTTCCTGCCTTGGTTTGGCTCAGTGACGGACTATAACTTGTAATGTGAAATAAACTCTTTCCTTACCAAGTTTGTTTTGGTCGGTGTTTTTAAAAAATATTTTATTAATTAGTTTTTTATGTATATGAGTGTAATGCCTGTAATGTAAGTGCACCTGTGTTGTGCAGTGCCTACAGAGGTGAGAGGAGGGTGTTGGATCTGGAACTGTAGTTACAGATGGTTGTTAGCTACCATGTGGGCACTGTGAATCAAACCCCAGTCCTTTGCAAGAGCAGCCAGTACTCTTAACCCCTGAACCATCTCTCTAGCCCTTTGGTCAGTGTTTTATTGCAGAAACAGAAAGCAAACTAGCACAACTGGTTAGTGTGTTTGAAAGTACCTGCACAGTGGTTAGCATTTGGTTGGTCCTTAATACATGTATGTGTGTGTGTATATATATATATATACCTGGTGGGCACTGTGAATCAAACCCCAGTCCTTTGCAAGAGCAGCCAGTACTCTTAACCCCTGAACCATCTCTCTAGCCCTTTGGTCAGTGTTTTATTGCAGAAACAGAAAGCAAACTAGCACAACTGGTTAGTGTGTTTGAAAGTACCTGCACAGTGGTTAGCATTTGGTTGGTCCTTAATACATGTATGTGTGTG
>NW_008330777.1:6960266-6963624 GCF_000622305.1 Nannospalax galili
TGCAATTTATGTGAAATGCTGTAGAACTTGTAATTCTTAGGTATCAGAGATGCCCCTAAAATTTTATTTCCAGAATAGTTTCTTTTAGAGTCCTTGTTATGAATGTAACTGATCCAGTTTTTATTTTAAAATGTGTAAGCTTTGCTACTTAGAGAGAGTGCACCTAATGAATTGCCAGAGGTAAAAGAAAATGTGCATTTGACACAAGTCCAATAAATGATGACATTTGCTGAATAATTTTTCTTCAGGTGATCTGTAATTAATACACTCAGAAAAAGCCTATGTTGCATTTGACCCCTGAGCAAAGCTGCCAGCCTTCCTCTCTAGAATATGCAGCATGCCCTTCTCCTGTCCTGTAATTCATCTGTCTGATGTCTGACCCTTATAGTATTTTCGTTGGAGAATCATTACAGGGAATTATCTGTAGTAGCAACTTATAATTAAAAAATTTGCCTAGAATTATTATACTCTAGAGAACACTGATGAAAACATCTCACTCTCACAGTGTAGCGAGCAGGTTGTTTCAGAGTGGTGGTGCAAAGCTTGCCCTAACAGGACATCCTGCCTCCATGGTGTTGGAGGAATGGTTGTGCCCTGTTCTCTCTGTGTTAAGAAGTGAGCTTTCCAGGCACTTTGATAGCCATTGGAGTGGCTAGAATCAGTGTCAGTTCCCTCACAAAGGCTTCTAGATAGAGGAAGAAAACAAATTTAGCCATCATTTCAGAGCAATAGTAGGTTGTCTCCCTTAGCTACAGGTGGACACTACAATATTGGAGACCAAGATTTGAAGTTTTACATATGAGCAACACTTTCTGATTAGAAACAAAATCATCAATGAGAAATAATTGTTTAAATAACATTCTATATAGACGTAAGCGTATTGTCTGAGTCCATCCCTCTTGAGTCCAGCCTTGGTACACAAATGAAAAATGAGGAGGAACCCAACAGAGGGATGCTTTTGGAAGCTCTTGTGAAGAAATTCCAATGGACTTTCATGTGAATATTTGAAACTTGCTCTGTTCTGACCTTTTTCTGGTTTCCTGTCTAGAACTTGTAATGCTACTTCTGCTTCACATTTCCTAGGCAACAGTCAAGAACTTTCCCTTCTCCCTACAGTTAAGAGTTATGCAATTTGGGAGTCTTTTAGATAGACCCACTGAAGGAGTATACCAATTGCCTCACCCTGTTCAGCATGGAAGAAGCCACAGCGGTCTGTGTCCCGATTCCCCATAGGCAATTTGGGTAACCTCTTCAGAGGATGGTGTGATAAGAATAGGAGGTAGGAATTGGCTAGGCAGTTAGGTTAAAAAGACCCCAAATAAATGTAGCCAGTTTCTTGGCTAAAAGTCAAAATGTCCTTGATCCTCTTAGCTACATACTCTATTCCAAAGGCCAAAAGTGTCAAAAGTATTTGGGAACTCTTATCTAATCCCTAAAAGATTTTAGGGTTACCTCTTCAGAGGAGGGAATATTAGAGTAGCGAAAAGCCCCATTAAAAAAAAAAGAAAGAGTATATGAAGTTGTCAGGAAAAAGTGATGAGGGATATAGGAGGAGATGAAGGGGAGGGAGTGGGCATGGATTTGATCAAAACACCCTATATGCGTGTATGAAATTCTCAATATTTTTTTAAGTTAAAAAAATTTCAAAATAAAATATCAGAAATAAATTTAAAAAAAGAAGAAGCGAGCTTTCCATACCAGGAGGCATTTCCTGCCACACATCTTTCGCAGTTTTGGAAGGGTGTTCATATATGAGTTATTAAGAACTGCCATAGTAAAGTGCCACCCAGTGTGTGGTGGCATAAATGACAGAAACTTAGCTTCATCCACTTCTGGAAACTGGGAGTCTGCATTCAAGATGTTGCTAGTGCTGGTGTCATCTGATGTGACAGAAGGCTCTGTTTCAGAACTCTGCATCCACCAGCTTCTGGTGGTGTTCTGGGGAACTTTTATGTAACTGGCTTGTAGAAGCAATACCCTGATCCTGGCTTCCACTGTCACCAGTTGTTCTCATGTCTGTGTTCATACGTGCTCTATAAAGATGCCAGGCATATTGGATTTGAGCCCACACTCACAACTTCACTTGAACTTTGTTACCTCTGTAAGACACTGTGTTCAAATAAGGTCACACTCTGAGGAACTGTTAAGATTTCATCATATCTTTTTTTTTTTTTTTTAAGTATTGGATTTAACCAATACTACAAATCTTGCAGGTGAATCCTTCAGTTACCTGAACCAGTGAGGCCTGTGGAGAAGCCTCTTGGTAGTACTTTGATCTGGACAACTGCCAGCAGTTAGTCGTATTTATTGGCTAAGTGTCCTAAGCAATACTGGGGTTCTCAGGCCTTTTGCTACCCATATTGGAACAAACACTAAGATAATAAATAATAAATAAGTATAATTCAGAATAAAATATATCTGTAGGCATAAAGAAGACAATTAGAAATTTGAGTTCTGGTTTGAAATCTTGGCTCTTGTGGCCTCACGAACTTGGTCAGAGCACGCAGTTGTGTGGTACTCATCTTCCTCAGTGGTCGGCCACCATTCTCTCTTCTGTACTTGTGGGATAAATGAGATAATATTATAAAAGCCCTAAAGATGGTATGTGAATTATTTGTTTGAGTCACTAAATGAGAGTTAACAAGAAGGTAAACAAAAAGGTTAGCCTTCCCTGGCATATGCTGGTAAGCAGGCACTTATCACAGCCCCTGGAACCTTCTGACTCTGTACCTTTCAGTGTTTCATGTGTGTCTGCTACAGCTCTGGAAGTACCAGGCTCTCTTCATACTTAGCTGTTTTGTCTGAGCAGTTGGTCGCTGTTCTTGGCATCCGGGTGCACATCAGACAACCATTTTCCCTTTCACGCTGTTTTCATTGCTGTGTTTTTGGTGGCCAACTCAATTTTATCATCAGAATAGATTATTTGAGGAAAGGGGGATAGGATAAATTTAAGAATTTTCTCCAGTTCATAAAGTAACAATGCTAGTTAACCACCCTAGCAACAAAATTTGAGCAGTTGTATTGTTTTCACATTTGTGGACTTAGAAATGTATGATTTAATCACATTGATAAAACAGTGAAGATATTCAATTCACATTTTTTTTTTGTTAGGGGGTAAGGAGAAAATGGGGCTTTTCTGCATTGATTTTTAACTGGTAGAGTTGAATCCTGGACAAACACTTATCTTTCTGTTAGCGTTTACTTGGAAATGTGGTACGTATTTGTGCATGGCTTAGAGCTGTCCCTGTTGGTGTAGGTCATCATTAAACAACAAAAATGGGAATAATTCAGAAACACACATTGGCATGTTCAGAGACATGTTAACACAAGTTTGAATGCCAGGATATATATATATATA
>NW_008330777.1:6963707-6981952 GCF_000622305.1 Nannospalax galili
TATAAGCCATTGGTTTGAAATGTAGTAACATTTAATAACCACTTCCAAGGAAGTGGTGATGGTATAATGGTTCTTTAAAAATAAATAGGCTTCTAGATTAACTTCAAGCATGTTTGATTGTGATTTTTTTAATTTATTTTTTAATTTATTTTTTATTTTTTCAATTATTTTATTCTATTTTTATAATTTTTATTGATTCTTTGAGAATTTCATGCAGTGTGTTTAGATTATCTTCAGACCACCTCCCTCAGAACCCCTCCCTCATCTTCTCTCAGACTCACCTCTGCCTCCCTAATCCCTCACTTTATGTTCTCTATTTTTTTTCTTACAGAAAAATTCTTTTTTAATACAATTGACACTAAGATGCACATGTGTTTCTAATCTCTATATATCTGATTATTACTAGTCACAGTTGGTTACTTTCTGAGCTCCTTGGCATCTGAGCATGGATATAAAGTCATCAGGTAGATTTCAATGGTAATGTTTTTCACATCTACTAATTATTAATGGAAAACTTTGATCATGACTTTTTAAGGCTCTCTCCTGCATGCAGCACTGTATACTAAGGGCCATAGGAGGCGATAAAAGAAGTATTCACTGATACAGGACAAAAGGCCAAAGGCATTTGAAGGGGAACTGATTCTCAACTGAGTGATTGAAGATGATTAAAAAAATTAATTAAATTTTTGTATTTTGATCATATTTACATCACTTTCTCTATCTGAATCCCTCTTAGAGCCTCCCCCATGGGAGTTCACATAGTCTGTTATATAAATTAAGGCCTGTCGAGTCCAGTTTGTGTCCCCATATGTCTGTGGTGTGCATCCATTCATTTGAGCCTGGTTAACTGATCTCTCCTCACACCCTTAAAGAAACCAATTTTCCCTTTCCCAATAGTCATTTGTGGCCAATAGTTCCTCAGCTAAAATTGGCACTTCTTCCCACTTCCCCGCTTCTATGTTGGGATTTTGTCTGGCTTGAGCTTGTGTGTGTCATGCATATGTCACCGTTGCTGTGAGTTCATATGAGGAACTGTCCAGTTGTCTGGAAAACTTTTTTCCTTGTGGTCATCAGCTACTCATGTTCCTTAGAATCTTTCCACCCCGTCTTCTGCAATGGTCCCTGAGCCTTGGGTGGTAGAGGTTTGATATAGGTGTCCTGTTCAGAGCTAAGCACTCTGCAGTCTCTTAATCTCTTCACCTTGGCCAGTTGTAGCAGCCTGGGTTAATCGCCATCTGTTGCATGAGGAAGCTTCAGTGGTGAGAGTTGAGAGCTGCATTAGTATTCTTTCTGACCCTGTTCTGTATGTTCCCTGAGCCTTAGATGTAGAAGTTGCATTGTAGATGTGCCACTTAGGCTGGGCAGCTCACAGATACTAATTCTCTGTGTTTGACCAGGTTTGAAACTTTGTAATAGTCTCATCTGTTGCAAAAGGAAGCTTCTTTCATGAATGGTGAGAGGTATGCTTGTCTATAAGTTCACGAATTTAGAATATAATAAAGAATTACATTGATCTAGGGATGTGACAAAGGTAGGTTTTTCTCTAGGATCTATGGCCTCTCCATCCATGTGTATTTGGCTGTTTACAGTTCCACACATGAATTCCCTCCCATTGACTAGGATGAGGGTTCCCATTTCCCTGCATCCTGAACATAAAGAGAAATTCTGGGGAGATTACCTTACCAGACCTCAATATATATTATAGAGCTATAGTCATAAAAACAGCATAGTAGATCAAACAAACTTGTAGATCAATGGAACAAAATAGAAGACCCAAACATCAGTTCTTAGCCATTTTTATTTCTTCTTTTGAGAGCTTTCTGTTCAGATCCATTTTTCAAGTGGGTCATTTATTTTCTTGACTCTTTGTTTTTTGAATTCTTTGTATATTCTGGATATTAATCCTCTGTCAGATGTATAGCTGGTGAAGATTTTCTCCCACTCTGTGGGCTTCCTCTTATCTCAATTGGTTGTTTTCTTTTCTGCACCTGTATCTTGTAGGGAAATGCCTATATTTTCTTCTAACAGTTTCAGTATTTCAAGTTTCCCTTTGAGGTTTTTGATCCATTTGGAATTGACTTTTGTGTGGCGTGATAGATACGGATCTAACTTCATTCTCTTACACCTGGAGATCCAGTTTTCCCAGCACCATTTGTTGAAGATGCTGTCTCTCCTCCAGGGATTGTTCTTGGCACTTTTGTCAAATATCAGGTGGCTGAAATTGTGTGCATTCATATGGGTATCCTATTTTGTTCCATTGATCTAAAAGCCTGTTTTTGTGACAATATCGTGCTGTTTTTATGACTATAGCTCTGTAATATAGTTTGAGATCTGATATGGTAATCTCCCTAGTATTGCTATTTGTGCTTAGGATTGCTTTGGCTATCTCAGATATTTTGTGATTCTATATGAATTTTAGGATTTTTTCCTTCTATTTCTGTGAAGAATGTCTTGTGTATTTTGATTGGGGTTGCATTGAATGTATACATTTCTTTTGGTGGTCTAGTCATTTTTCACTATATTAATTCTCCCAATTCTTGAGCACAGTAGGTCTTTCCATCTCCTTGTGGCTTCCTTAGTCTCTTTCTTCAAAGTTTTAAAGTTTTCATTTTAGAGGTCTTTAACATCTTTGGTTAGGTTTGTTCCTAGATTATTTTTTGGAGGCTATTGTGAATGGGGTGTTTCCACAAACTCTTTTCTTTATTTTTTGTTATTGGTATATAGAAAGGCTAGTGGTTTTTGTAAATTGATATTTTTGTTAACCACTTTGCTGAAAGTGTTAATCATTTCTAGAAGTTTTCTGGCAGAAATTTTGGGGTCTCTTATGTATAATATCATATCATCTGCAAATAGGGATAGTTTGATCTCTTCTTTTTTAAATTCATGCCTCTTTAATTTTTCTTCTCTTGTTTTACTGCTCAAAATAGAGTTTCAAGTACTATGTTGAAAAGGAGTGGGGATAATGCACAGCCTTGTCAAGACACTTACAAAATTTCTTCTTAAAGATGAAACTATAATCTGAATAGGATAGGATGTAAATGGTGGAAATTCCCAAGGAAAGGCAGGGCATATTCAAAAATTGCCATGTTTGATGAGTAGGGTTTAGAGGTAATATTGAAAAGAGTCCTGTGGGGGAAATTAGAAGCAACTGCTTTGTACTGTGTGGTAGGAAGATTAGTCTATAAGTGCAGGGAACTTAAAACAAATGGTCTTGGGACCATCAGCACCTTTATGGAGCTTCTATAGCATAACCAGAGCCCGAAATTTGTTAGTGAAAGTAGAGTGTAGAGGTAATGACAGCATGTTTGAGTCATTGTAAAAGAGAGCTTGTGCATGCTAGGTTATGGGAGAAAATAAAAAATGCTCCAGTGTACTGACCCAGGCTGTCTGCAAAGACAGGGCGCCATTAGCATGGGCCTGGAATGCAGGAGAACATTACATTTTGTATATTTTAACTTGGCAGTATGGAATCATGCTATCCATTGGCAGTATGAAAGACTTTGGGAAGGACAAACATTGGACTTACTCTTGTTGATAGGACACTGATAAGACAAATGAGTTGGGTGGGATGGGTGTTATTGGATGCAAACAGGTTTAGAAACTGGGAAGAGGAAAAAGTGGAAACTAGAGAAGCTGTGGAGCACAGCATGAGGAGGGCAGCCTCGTAGGACCGTAGTGGAGAGAGTAGGAAGACACGCAGTAGTGCATGCTGTAGTGTTTTCATGCTGGGCATCTGGCCTAGAGGTTTGAGTTCTGGATCACAATATTTTATGAGCCTTTTTTCCTTTCTCTGAGCATTTCTGGAATTCCATAAATGGAAAAATCGTGATGTATTATTTTTTTCCTCAAACTATTTTTTTTATATTTTATTTATTATTTTTATTTTTGTATTGCCTGCATGTAGGTAAGCGTACCCGTGTCATGCAATGCCCTCGGAAGTCAGAAGAAGGCTGTTGATCCCCTGGAACTGGAGGGTTCATAGCCGCCATGTGGGTGCTGGGAATCGAACCCTGGTCCTCTGCAAGAGCAGTTAGTGCTCTTAACTGCTGAGCCATCTCTACAGCCCCTCGAACTATTTTTGAAGGATAAATCTTAGTGTTTGTAGTGAGAGGAGTTGAACTGAAGTTCCCAGGAAAAAGTCACAATTGTGTTAATGGTTCTTCAAGGCCAATAGAGCTTTAGCATTGTGGAGTGTTGGAATGTGGCATATCTCCAAATTATCTTGGACTATTTTATTCTCCTTAGTAGCTGTTCATTGCCCATCTCTGTCCTTGACCTAACATCTTTTCAGTTATTATTTAAAGCCTTGTCCTAACTTAACAGATCACTAGCTTCCTCTAATTCAGAAGCTAAGAACCTAAAACCTACAGGTGCTAGTTTTCCTAACTTTCCTGAGGTGGCATAACTTATTTTCTCACCAATGCAGTTGGAAAAGGTCTTGATACAGGATATTTTTTTTTCTTTCAGTTCTGTACTTATAAAAGATTATGTAATCACACCTTGGAACATATCATTTACAGCAATCTGAGTTCCTTTTTCTGGATGTGGTCACTTGTATTGGGCTCTGCATAAACTCTCTTATTCCCTTTGAGGTGAGAACTGTATTTTGTGCCCACCTAAGGATTGATAGAGCACTGATGATTAAATTTTGGTTTTGATAACAAAGAACGGACTTTAAAAAGGGATATAAGAAGTTCTTAAATATTATAAAATCAGTGGTGTTTGGAAACACTACATCTTTTCACAAATAAGAAGGCTTTTTACAAAGTAAGAGTTTAATATGTTTATTGATCAACTAATAGCAGGTTAAAATTGAAATTTCAATTTTCGGCTTCAAATCTTGGTTTACAATACTGTATTGCCCACCTGTATGTAGCTAAGGGAGACAATCCACTGTTGTTCTAAAATGATGGCTAAATTTGTTTTCTGCCCCATCTAGAAGCGTTTGAGAGAGAACTTACGCTGATTCTAACCACTCCAACAGCTATCAAAATACCTGAAAGCAAATCCTAAATCCATCTCTCTCGAGTCCAGCCTTGGCAGACAAAAGAAAAATGAGAAGGAACACAATAGAGGGATGCTTTTGGAAGTCCTTGTCAAGAAATTCCAATGGACTCTGATATGAACATTTGAAAATTGCCATGTTCTGACTTTTTTCTAGTACCCTGTCTAGAACTTGTAATGCTAACTACTCTTGCCCTTATGTCTCCTTCACATCTCCTAGTCACCAGTCAAGGACTTTCTTTTCCCCATACAGATAAGAGTTATTCAATTTGGGAGTCTTTTAGATAGACCCACTGAAGGGGTACCCCAATTGCCTCACCCTGTGTCCCGTTCAGCATGGAAGAAGCCAGAGTGGTCTGTGTCCCGATTCTCTATCTACAAGTTGGGTAACCTCTTCAGAGGATGGGTGATAAGAATAGGAGGTAGGAATTTACTAGGCAGTTAGGTTAAAAAGACCCCAAATAAATAATCTTGTGCTGGATAGCTTTAGTGTCAACTTGACACACCTGGGTTGAGGGAGCCTCAGTTGGGGAATTTTTTCTATTGGACTGGCCTGTGGCCATGTCTGAGGGGCATCTTCCTGATGAGTGATGTGGGAAGGCCCAGCCCACTGTGGGTGGTGCTACCCCTGGCAGGTGGGCCTGTGTTGTATAAGAAAGCAGGCCAAGCAGGGGCCAGGGGAGCAAGCTAGTAAGCAGTGTTCCTCCATGGCCTGTGCTCCAGCTCCTGTGCCCAGGTTCCTGCCCTGAGTTCCTACCTTGGGCTCCCTGATGAACTGTGACCCGGGAGATGTAAGCTGAATAAAGCCTTTCCTCCCCAAGTTGGTAGTGGTTAGAATATTTTGTCACAGTAATGAAGAAACAAACCAGAACAGGCCTCTTAGCAACATACTCTGTTCCAAAGGCCAAAAATGTAGAAAGTATTTGGGAGCTTTTATCTAATCCTTAAAAGATTTTACGGTTACCTCTTCAGAGAGGGCAATGTTAGAGTAGCCAAAGCCCCATAAAAAAAGAAGAAAGAGTACATGAAAAAAGGAAAAACAACGAAATAGAGGATTTTTATCAAAAAAGTAGTATTATCAATATATGTGAACCAATATTTTAGGACCAACTTCTCTTTTCCAACAGAATCTTTACAGAACTGTAGATAAGACTACAAGTCCTAGATCTAGCCTGCTATTATCATTCAGAGTGATTGTATAATGAATTAATACATGTTAATAATTCAGTGTAGCGCTTGTTCTATAATATATGTTAAAATGCCTGCCTTTTTTCTTTTTAAAGAAGTTTCAATTTTCAGGAGGCATAACTTGTTCTAATAATGAATAAAGCAGAGAAGCTTTGTTCCCCAGGAATTTCTTAAGTACCATTTAGTTTTCATGAGATTCTGCGGAAATTGCCTTTATTTAAAACCCATACCATATAACAAGCAAACATTGCCTGTGACTGAGTGTGGGCCTTGCATAAATACTGAAGGTTGCCGTCTTCTATGTTTTCATTTCCTCCTCTGTTTCTTTCTCTTTTTCTTTTCTTTTTTTTTTTTTTTTTTTTTTTTTTTTTGTCTTTTTGAGACAGGGTCTCCCTGTAGCCCCAGCTGTCCTGGAACTCACTGTGTAGACCAGGCTGGCCTTGAACTCATAGAGATCTGCCTGCCTCTGCCTCCCGAGTGCTGGGATTAAAGGCATGTGCCACCACGCCTGGCTCTTTTTCTTTTTTTAAACCTTTGCCTGTCATTACTGTTTTCAGTGATGCTGTTTGTGCTGGGTAGCTTTAGTTGTCAACTTGACACATCTGGTTGAAGGAGCCTCAATTGGGGAATTGCCTCCATTGGACTGGCCTCTGGCCATGTCTGTGGGGCATCTTCTTGATTATTGAGTGATGTGGAAGGACCCAGCCCACTGTGGGTGGTGCCACCACTGGGAAGGTAGACCTATGTTGCATAAGAAAGCACGCTGAGCAGGGGCCAGGGGAGCACACCAGTAAGCAGTGTTCCTCCAAGGCTTGTACTCCAGCTCCTGCCTCCAGGTTCCTGCCCTGAGATCCTATCATGGGATCCCTGATGATCTGACCCAGCAGACTTAAGACAAAATAAACCCTTTCGTCTCCAAGTTGGTATTGGTCACAGTGTTTTGTCACAGCAATGGAAAAACAAACTAGAACACTATATAAAATTTTTAGGTTTATTTTCCTATTTTTTTTTTTTGAGACCAAGTTTGACTATATAATGTAGACTGGCCTCAAACTTGAAATCCTCCTGCCTCAACTTTATTTTATGTAAGTGATTTCAACAAACCTTTGCTGAGGCCCTGTTCAGTGCTAGATACTGATGGTTCTGGAAATATCACAGTGAATGATACAGTTCTTGTCCTTGAGGCATATGTAATCTAGTGGGGAACTAGGTAGGGATGTAAACACATAAGTCAAAAGTCAAGTACTGCTGGTTTGCACCCAGTACTCTGGGATCCTCTAGAGGGATGGGAAACATGAGGGAGATTTGCAGGGGACCTGGTGTCCTGCGTCCAGTCAAGTCTTGGCAGCAATCAGAGTGGTTCACAACTGATAAATGGTTCAGAACATCTTTTCTTTAATAGTATCTGCCAGTTCTGATGGCACCTTTATGTTTTGAGATATAAACTATTGAATTAGTTATATAAATTACACAAAATTCCTTAAGTATTAAGGAGTTATAACTGCTATTCCATAAAGGCTATAGTTAATTCCTCTTCAACTTGTCCACAGGGAGCAACCAGCCAAGCAGTGACATGGTAGCATTTGGCATTCCTATTCATTTTGCTTGCCAGTCGAGTAGAATTATGGGACATGGCTGTATAGGCACTGTTTTTCACTACACAGATTTTGTACATGTTTTATCTGTTCTTGAAAAACTCACCATGTTTCATAAGCCCTCCTATTAAGCCCTCCTACAGAATCCTGTTTGGCTCAAAAAAGTCACCGTGTACGTATAAGTCATTGAAAGATTGTCTGACGAAACTGGTCCATAGGTCTTCAAATTCCAAGTAACTAATGGAAAATCAAGAAATTGTCTAGAAACAAATGTGTTATACCTTGCTCCTTATAATATTTATATCTGTGCATAAGGAAGTTCTCTTGTGAACATTCATGCAAGATGAACGTTCTCTTTAGAAAAGGATTCACCCAGGCTTCCTCTAATTAGGTAGCTTACTCGGTGTGCTAAAGTGTTTCTGGACCATTAACTCCTTGATAGAAGACTGGTGAGATGGAGAGCTTATTATACCACAGTGTTAGAAACAAGCCTCTTAATTTTATTGTTTATAATGAAGCAAAAAGAAGGATAACTAATTCCCTTTCATTCATTGTCAGTTGTTGGGAAAATGCCATTTGATTTACGTGTCATGTGTGGAAGCTACCTCTATGATAAGAAATCCACCCTATGTTTCATCGTCATGTGATAGACTAAATATATACCTAGATATATTGAAGGGGAAATGGACTAGAGAATGCCTCTTTCTATGATTAACAAAAAGCCCATGAACCTGGTGAATTACACGTGAGCTCTGAAGGTGAGGCAAGATTGATCTGTTACAGAATTGGTTAACAACCTAACATGTTAGTATGGGACATACTAGACAGGGGATAGAATATTAGTACAGTATACATCAGAATGTCTCTTAGCAGATCAATTTAAACTGAGTTTTAGACTGGAAAAAAAAACAGTCTGTATTAAAGACCGATTATAGGTAAGTGAAATTACAGTAAAACTTAAAAATTTGGATGGATAATTAAACACAGAATTATCTAGTTCTTATTTATAGCTACCTACAAATTATTAGACCTTTCTTAGAATATCCTTTTGAATAAAGTCTATTTGAGACTGATTACTAATGACTTGTATGGATTTTAATTGGATGGAGAAACTGGCATTTCTAAATTCAGTTTTTCAAAAATTGTGGCTGATTCTCTGGGGAAGTAATGGCAATAGAAAATACTAATAAGAGTTGAGCCAAAATTTCATTAAGATTCCAGATATGTCCCCATAGAATTTATTAACTAGATTATCTAAAAACTATGTGAACTTTTTTGGGAACATTTTCAAAGAGGAAAATAAGTACTTGTAGTGCTCAGTAGATCATCTTCAGAGAACGTTTTTTTCTGAAATATTTGTTCTGTTTGTTTGAAAACTGCTTGACAGTATAATTTTATTTCTCTGTATAAGGAGAAAATGCATTAGTGACAATAGAATAACTTGCTCGCATGGTGCTCTGTAGTTTTAAAAGTACTTTATGTTTGTAATCTTATTTAATCTTTAAAATAACCTGCTAGTGAAAGGAACTATTGCTGTCTGATTTTGGGTGAGGTGGCTGAACTGGAACCTTAAATAGACTCATCAATAAGTGTTATAAAACCTCACTCTTTGACTTTGTTCACTTATTTTTCAGACACTTATTGATCACCTTTGCATGCTAAAAGGTCCTTTTCTGGTCTAGAAACCAAAACCCATATTTAGATCTTTTAATTTCTGTCTCAGCACTCTTCACCTACATGATTTGCTCCTCTTAAATGTAGTGCAGAATCTTCTGATCTCTTACAATAAACTTCTTGATTAGGCAGAGTTTGAAATTAGTTTTTATTTTGTAATGGATAAATGTACTTCTACTAACACATATCTATTTCTGTAAATTTAGTCGCTCTCAATCAGCTGTGGTCTGAATATTAAATGGAAAATTCCACAAATAAATATTGTCTAAAATTTAAAATATGTGCCATTCTGAGTAGTGTAAGGAAATATTAAGCCTTTCTAATTCATTCCAATGGGATGTAGTCATCCCTCTGTCCAGTGTATTCACACTCTGAATGCTACTCACCTGTCAGTCACTTAGCTGCTTTGATGATCAGATTCACTGTGGCACTGTTACTGTGCTTATGGACATGCGAGTCAATATTGCTTAATGGCTGCTTCAAAGCACAAGAGCAGTGATTGCAGGTGCTTATGAGAAGTTCACCTTTAAGTGAAATGGTGAACGTTTACCATTGATGTGTATATATGAAACAGAAGAAATGTGATTTTGGTACCTCTCTGGTTTCAGGCATCCTGTATTGGTCTCAGAACCCACACTTGTGGATAATGGCAGATTTCTGTGTAGGTTTTCTGTAATCAGCCTTTTGTTTAAAATGTAAACTTACATAAGCAAAAGTTTTCTCCATTGTTATAGCAAATTGAATTCTTAGATAATTTTAAATGGTGCTGATCTGAATAATTGCTAAGTATTACAACACTTGGTTCTAGCCCATCTCTTTCAAAGTTTGTTTTTCTTTTCTTTACAATGAATTTCTTACTCATTTTTATTTAAAATTTTAGTTTATTAATATTTACAAGTACTACACCATGCAGAGGTATTCAAAAATGAAGAAAAAAATGATTTAAAAATTGATACTTCTCAGCCACACCTTTAATCCCAGCACTTGGGAGGCAGAGGCAGGCGGATCTCTGTGAGTTCAAGGCCAGCCTGGTCTACATAGTGAGTTCCAGGACAGCTGGGGCTACAGGGAGATCCTGTTTCAAAAAAGACCAAAAAAAAAAAAAATTCAACTTCTCTGTAAGGTAGCAGTCTCTCATGGAATCACATGTAGCTACTACACATATAAGGACTTATTTTGCACTAGAATTGTGTTATAGTTTGAGATGATTAAAGAACTTACACAAAGTGTAATATAGGTAATATATGTATATATATATATATAGGGAGAGAGAGAGAGAGAGATTTATATGAACTCATTACAGGCCTGAATCCATATATTAGGGAGAACTTTTTTTTTTTAACTTTCTGAGATTAGGTGACCTCAGTTAATAGTACATATGCTAGGTCTAACCATTTTCCTGTGAATTTTTGACTTTTGTGATATCTTGACCTTTTATGGAAGAGAGAGAGGAAAAAAAGGGTGAAAGAAAAAGAGAAAACTCTATCTCAATTGACTATGTCCTGAGTGAAATAAAAGTTCCAATAAATACTGTAAAATTCGCTTGGTTTAGTAATAGAAAGTAGAAGTGTCCACAGTAAGTAGATAAAAGGTATTACAGTTAGTGATACAAGGGAAGAAATTCAACAGCTCATTGAATTTCTGAGTGTTGACTTAATATCATGCTAATGATTTTGCAAGATAAGAAACAAAACACAAAACTAAACCAAAACCAGACCAATCAAAAATGAGCAGGGAACAGATATGACCTTCACTGTGAATACAATCTGGTTTGGAAAAGGTACTAGTAGTTGTATTAACAAGGGTGTAAAGTGAGTGCCATAGACCTCTTTGGCCCCATGAGGAATGAAGGCCCAAATAATCCTCTGGGTGTAGATCTAGTGGACTAAAGGAGAAAATTACATTGGGGCTCATTTTAAATGGTCAAAATATTTCTGGAGGAAAAATGGACATTTTGAGATGATATTGCAAAAATTTTAAGAAAGGATAGAAAAATGCAAGCTATAAATGGGGAAAATAACTAAATTAAGAAAATGTTACTGCTTTGAGACATTCTCACAAACACCTTATTGTAACTGCAATTCCTTCCCCTCCCTCTCCCTCTCCCTCCCTGCTCCCTCCCCCTCCTCTCCCCTCCCCCCAATACCACAAATGTTGCATTTTCCCCAATCACAAGCTTTTTTAAACGGCAATCACATGCTTTCTGTTGTCATTGAACATATCAAAGTGTATCTACAGTAAAGACCACACATAAAATTAATATTCTTACAGCCTTTAACCATGCCCAATGCCCAGCTAGATATAAATAGGGAGAGTTGAGTCCCTCTGATCTGTCTAAAAAACAATTTGAACCTGGGCTTCCTGGGTATAGACTAGGAGTTGGAGGCAGGAGTGGATTCTGTACACCAGTGTTTTGAGACTGTGGTATGAGGGTGAGTTGGCAGTACTAACCAAGGGTGACTAACGTACAAGAGAAAATCTTAGTTCTTTTCCTTGAACAGTGTGTCTTTGAGAGGAAACTTGGGAGTATCATGTTCAAGATGCTTGTTATTCAATCAGCTTTTTGTGTTGGCTGGAAATGATTGAAATACAGCATAGTATAATTAGAATATTCTCTAAATTCAGGTGTTGTTGTTTATATACATAACTATGCTGAGAATTTATGTAGATAATCTTTTTTAAAACTTGGATGTTTTAGTCATACATAGTGACATTTGTTTTTGTTCTAGAGGAGATGCTGATAATCAAAATCTCTAGGTGCTTAATAAGGATGAAGACTGAATTATAATCATTTGGTTTTAAATGACACTTTCCTTAAAGTGGATACTTTTCCCTCTTTCGTGGTCAAACAAAGCTTATACTGATTACAGTCAGATGTTAGATTTTAATTTTCTTTAAAATATAGTAGATGAGATTTTAATTTCCTTTTCAAGTAAAAGGCACTGATCCTGTGAGTTCCATATCATGGGCTGTTTCTATTGTCAACATAGAAACTAATTATAATTTACATTTATAGAATGATTAGAAAGGAAAACAAAGTTTTACACACACAATATTGACTGCCAGATCAAATGGGTAAGAACTGCTGTAAGGCGTGGGACATTTCATAGTTTCTATTGAGGTTTTTAATGAAATGGAAATGAATTGGTCATTTATTTTATGCAGTCAATATTTATTGATCATATGTTGTGAATTAGGCATTCTTCCAATGTGAACAGAGAGTGTGTCTCATCCCTAATATTGACAATGTTCTTTTGAATTAATGAGTTTTTGATTAGTTTATTTTATATATATTTCATAAGAATTTTATTAATTTGGTTGCTTCTTTAGGTGTCATTGTGCATAAATAACCATTGTTCTCATAGCAATAGAAATGGGAAAAATACGTGTGTGTTTGTTATAAGGAATAGTCTGGGAAATAAGTTCAGAGTTTTTTGAATTTCAAACAAATGACATATTAAGTTTCATACAGTGTATATTTTAGAAACAAAATATGGTTCTTTAAATTGTAAGAATTTATGTCAATATAAGAGCATACATTTATTTGAATGAATGAGCCATTAATAATATGAAAAATACTCTCTGTATAGGTGACGTGACTGCATTATTTGAAACTTATTGGAGCTTTCCATATTCTGCTGTGCTTCCTACAGTCTCTTAACATGGGATTTCAGGAAAACATGGAAATGTTAGTGCCTTACTTTTTCTTCCTCAGTATCTAAATTATTTTATTTTCAGAAATGTGACAGAAGTAAAGTCAGTTTCTGTAGCTCTCTTAGGCTGGCTGTCATTGTCCACTGTTGTGACTGCCTCTCTGTACTAGTGATTATGTGGAGAAAATTGATTCACAAATCCATACATTCCTTGGGAATTAAAAGAAATTATATGCGAGATAAGGAATTTATTTTAAAGTAGTGACCAAAATGATTATTGGTATGTTGTACAACTTCTCCATTTAGTGGGAAGCTTCAACAGATGGAACTGACTCTTGAGTAGAAGGGATATTTAAGGTGACATTCAATCAATTTGAAATGTAGACAGAACTGGAACCAAATGGAGTTTTATTAACTTAATCTATTGGACATTTCCTGTACCTGTGGTATAGTGGAATAGTGATGTCAAAGACAGGTAAGATAGAATTTTGGACATCATCTTTTACATGTGATAAAAGCTTCTTTTCATAGGTTTATCGAAATCTGAGTCAGAAGAGATGAGATATTAGTTCATGATTGGCATGCTCTGCCCCTTTCTCATTTTTTTTCTTTTCATCTTTCTTATTTCTTTTCTGAAAATCTTGAGAGCCTAAGGGAAAATATTAAGAATTGTGTTTTCTTAAACAAGTAATGTGGCAGATCTGAAGCATGTTTTGTTTTAAAGACTTAAAGACAAATTTTCCCAAAGCTGTGACATGACTTCTAAACTTGTACTGCATAGTAAGCAGTTTTTGGTTTTTATTAGAGTCACCTGGTATTTGTATTTCACTTATTTTTTAGAATCTGGAAGATCAGTTTCTAATCATTCTGTGACTCAGATTCAAAAACATGTCAGATCAATGTATTCATACATTTTCCACACTTGTGATTGTGGTTAGCAGTATTTTTTCTTTCTTAAAATGTGTGAACTCAGCCACATAATATGTGTGACAATATGTGTATTTTAAAATTTTCTAACAACTCTGGCAGATGTGATCTAGTTTCTACTTGGGTGTCTATGTTTAAAGGGATTCAGCATTCTGTAACAGCAGCCTGTTATATTCCCAGACATCTCTAATTGTCACCTTGTGTTCAGTCAAAATGTCTTTCCCCTTCACATTTTCCCTTACAGAGCCTTGGGACACCACAGAGTAATCAGCTGTTTTCTCTACAGTGTCCACATATTCGAAGCAAACTGTCCACATATTCGAAGCAGAGGTCCTTTCCCCACTTACACCATTCTCTTGTTGAGTAAATGCCTCATTTCCTTTGTTCAGATATTTATTTGGCTTTCTTTCCAAGCCCTTAACCATTCTGGCCACCCTTTTGTTGAGGTATGCCATTTAATCAACACCACATTCAAAATATGGCCCTAGACTGAGTACCCCTGTGCGACTCCTACCTCCCTCAACCTGTAAACTGTATTTTTATAATTTCATAAGCTGTTCTGGCAGCCATCTTACACTTCTGGGCAGGGGAAATGTCTTCTTAAATTTCCCCCTATATCTTTGTTTCTGTTATTTTTTTCTACGTGCAGTCATTTTCAACCATAGTTTAAAGACTAAGTCTGCTTATTGATATCATGTCTATGGATGGATCATTCATGAATAGTTTCCACAAAGATTTATTGAGCTCCTGTTTGCCACATATTCTAATAGTACCAAAGTTTATATTATATTATATTGAAGACACTACCAGAAGAAATGGGGACTAAAATGGATGCAAACTATAGATGATTATGAGGCATTGGCATATTCAGCTCTCATGGAATGCACATGAAACAGGTACTATTATTGATATTTACAGATGAAGACATCTTGGTTTTCAAAGATAAGGTGACTTGCCCATGGTGAGCAAGTGGATTGGAACTCTAGTATTAGAAACTAGATGATAGGTCTGCAAAATTTGCTTTATTAGGTATTCTGTTAGGAAATAACATAGAACTTAAAAAGGAAATGTTTTGTTCTTAGCATGGAAGAAATGGGCTTTTGAAGATCGTTCTAGAAGAGGAAACTCTTACCAGATAGTCACTCTGCAGTGAAAGCATTAAGAGCAAATAATGTTGTATTGTCAGCACGGTGACACACATACTAGCATGTGGAGGAACATAAGACCAGAAGCAGGCTGGAAACAGATTGTTGAATTGTGTCATCCCCAAATGAATATTTATTATTCATTATTTGAGGTAGTGGGAACCATGAGTTGCTTTTGAGCAGGAATGCCCCATAGTCATCTTCTCTCTCAGTATTATCTTGCAGTGATATTTAGGGAAAACTATGAGAAAGGAATCCTACACATAAAACTCAGAGAGAAAATGAATTGGGACTGTTTTAAATAATCAAACACAAAAGCACGAGAACCAGAATTACCAGGTATTAGGAGGGTTAAAATCAAATGAACATTGGAGCAAGTGAGAAGTGACAACTGAAAACGGAGATGCTGCGCACAGAAATAGGCAGGGTTCAGAAGCCCTTCCTTCCCTCCCTCCCTCCCACCTTCCTCCCTCTCCCCTCTTCTTTCTCCTCCTCCTTTTGCGGAAAATGAAGTTTGCCTTTCCAAATGTTGCCATTGCAGTGCTGAGCCCTAGAGCTCCTGAGAAACTTGATAGAGAAATAGATCTGAATATTAGTTGCACACAAGATGCATATGGAAACAAACTCTAGATGCTAGAGGAAAGAGGACAGAGTAGAGTAAGGCATGGAGGAGTTAGGAGACATGGAGATGCCCCTTCTAGACTTAGTGATCACTAGTGACATTTTCTGAATGTGCTGTGCAACATACATTGACTTGGTTGTTTTCTGAAGAACTTTATAAACAGTTTTAACTTAAGCTCTTCATGTATTTCCTAAATTTTTATGCTGTATTCCTTGTGGGTCAAACTCAGACACTTTATTACGTAGACCAGGTGTCAATTCTTTTACGTCTGCAAAAGTTTTAGAATTATTTTAAATTTGACAGTCATCTCCTTGCTTTACCTTGATTCCCTCTTTCACTTAGTTTAACATTTTTATGGTTGTTTCTCTGACCTTGTCCATTTATAATCTACAAATTTTACTGTTGGCTTTGCCTTGCATACAGAAGGTCATTCTTTAATTATCAATTTATTATTTTATTTAGTTATACACAATACCATGTATGTTTGCTACCAGGTTCTAGCACCAACTGGTTTATTGAGGTTGTTCTAAAACAGCTTAAAATTACATTTATTTGTAATTGTGAAATGTAGTCTGACTTAGAAAGTGTTATTTAGAAGTGATTTGGAGTCTTAGAAACCTATGGCCTCACGTGCTTTTGGCAACCCATCAGACATTATATTTAAAGGTATTCAAAAATCATCCTCTTTTAAATGCCACATTTTAATTTTTCAAATTTTAGAGAAACAAATAAGAAGAATTCCCCTGGAGCTTGATCTGACCTTACATTTAACATTTACAGAGTAAATATAGCTCCTCTGACATTTAGGGTCAGGAATTGAATTCTCTATTATCTTTGAATTTTAATGGGATCGTACTAGTCTGTCCCATTGTCGTTTATTCATGGATATCTCCCTTTCAAGTTTTATTGATGTTGGCATCTGCTCCTCTCTAGATAAATACATTTTTGCTTACTCTATCCTAGGAAGAAGCAGGAGTGAAAGTTTGTAGGCCAAAACATTTAATTAGCTGATAGTGAAGGTATGACCCAGCAAATGTGAAGTATCTAGTAGGCTTGAGACTGTCATGTGGAATCAATCTGAAGGATAACACCACCCATTCCCAGGAGAGAGTAACTGGCATCATTAACTTCTATTAGACAGGCTAATTCTTCACAGGTGTATGGGCTGAGGCGTTGTGGGAGAGATTTAATCTAAAGAAGTCTTTTCTTCCTATGGAGACTTATAGATCTATCTATTTAGCTTCAGATCCCTTGCCTATATAAGCTGACTGCTTCTTTCCACTTTCATACCCAAGCATAGGACTTCATAAAGTAAATATATCTCAAATTGCTACATATAAATCATAAACGAACACATTTTTTTTTCCTAAGAAATAGTTGCTCATTTATAAATTTTAGTTGAGCTGAGCATGCTATGGTTTTGTTCTAATTCTTTGTTTGGAGATGAACAGTTATGTTTAGAGATTATTATACTTGATAAAAATGTATAAACCTTAGGAAATTAAGCCAAATATATTTAAAATGACCAAACAGTAACTAATGTTTATTCAGCAAGTTTAAGCTTCACTGGTACAGACTTCATTTAAAATTCCAACGCACTCATTTGATATTCTTTTTTTGTTTTTTTTTTTTAGACAGGGTCTCCCTGTTGCCCCAGCTGTGCTGGAACTCACTATGTAGACTAGGCTGGCCTTGAACTCACAGAGATCCACCTGCCTCTGCCTCCCGAGTGCTGGGATTAAAGGCGTGTGCCACCAATTGGTTTTTTTTTTGTGTGTGTATTTCATACAGAACATCTCAATCTTATTCATCTTTATACCTGCATCCCAAATGACACCCACCCATAGTGCCTCCCTCCACTGTAGCCCATATATTCTGTCATCCCTGTCACTGCCCATTGTGTAGTCAGTGCCCCCAGCCATTCCCCAGTGCAAGTCCATTCGCTGAGTCTAGTCAGCCTATCTAGAGTCCCTTACCTCAGTGACCTTAAGAATAAAAATAAATTGGTTTATATGGGCCAACTATATGGTCTTAAACACCCAAAAGGAAAGTATAACCAAAGATTAAAGTGATCAGTGTATTTCTTTAAGAGTTCATTCGATATTCTTATGCAGTACCATAAGTGTGCCTTGCCCTTGAATTGGGATACTTTACTATTTGTTAATTCTTTGAGGGGCCACTGAAATTTTAGGTGACTGTCAGTGTCCTCATGGTGTTTTTAAAAATGCTATGAGTGTAGCATGAGTTTGCATCCAGATAAGAGTATGAGTCCAGTATCTTCCTGAGTGTGTAAGGGGGTAGCTTCATTACCTTGGGACCTCCAAAAATATGCTAGTCTTACTTCATAAAGAAGAAAGGGCTTTTGTGGCTTGTACTGTTTTTTTTTTTTTTAAATGTGAAGGCTAGGCCTCCAAGATCCTAAAAATTTAATTGCTAT
>NW_008330777.1:6981981-6990716 GCF_000622305.1 Nannospalax galili
TATATATTAGAAAAATTAAAGATCCCCCATTGGAAAGAGAATGGGGTTAAATGTTTCTAGGAAATTCAGACTTTTTTTCTGCTTATTCCAACCCATAGTTCAGAAAATAGCTCTGGGTGAATTCTTTAACCAGATATACAACAGTGTATAAACATAGGAATACTACTCATGAGGACCAGTGTACTTTTTGTATTTGGTATTTTGATTGTTATAGTTAGTAACTAGAGAATGCCTATTCTTACCAGGCACATTTTGGATATTTGCACCTAGTGATCATGTATTGAACCATAAAGCAATCTCAACAAATCAATATTGTACAGATTGTTTTCTGATCACAAAACAGTTACATTTGAAAACCATGTATTTTTTTGATATGGTTTTTGTAGCATTATGTTAAGAATCTCTCAATTTCCAAGTACCGTCTCTTTGAGAAATGAAGGGGTTGGATCAAATAATGCTGAGATTTCTAGTTGATATTGTAAAAGGATTGGAGTCTGTTAATAAAGAGTCCTTCTGTAGTGTTCTGATATTTGACATCCCAAATCTTTCTTTTATGAAAGATTATTTTATTTTAGCATTTTCTTCCCTGACTTGACCCCTTGAAACACAACCTAGTACTTTTTCTACATGGCATGAGAAAGTTGGTTCTAAATGAAGACGTACATCCATCACTCGTACCTCCACAGTCACAGAGTGTTAGAATGGCTTTCCATGGCCAAGGAGACTAAATCAGATTCCTTAATTTCCATACAGATACCTGATATGGAATATATCTCAATTTGTGTCAGTAACTAGCACAAAATGCCTACAATAGAAAGTTCTTCTTACTCTGAGAACCTTTGATTTACTATCAAATGGATTATACCTTTCCATTGTCTCCTAGGCTCACAAGTAGACCACATTTCTGAAACTCTCTTGAAGTCAATCTTAGCCACAGGGTCTATAGCAACTAAACCTGTGAAGATGTGGTTAAAACTCACTATGGCCACAAACATTGCTGCATGTTTTGTTTCCATTTCTTCATCCACAGACTGAATGGAGAGGAATTGAATAGTCAGCAAAATACAGAAACACTTCTTTATTTTTGTTGTTTGTTTGTTGAGACAGAGTGTTACTATGTAGCGCAGGCTAGCCTGGTCTTTGTGATCCTCTGCTAGTCAACCTCCTCACTCCTTAGTGTTGGGGTTATAGGTGTATACCACCATTTCTGGACAGGATTACTTTTGAAATTGTTTCTTATTTCCCTTCCTTCCTTCCTTCCTTCCTTCCTTCCTTCCTCCCTTCCTTTCTTCCTTCCCTCCCTCTTTCTTTCCCTTTCTTTCTTTCTTTCTTTCTTTCTTTCTTTCTTTCCTTCTGTGTGTATTTAAAATTCCTATCCTTTGCCTTTCTGTAGTCTTCACTGGTTATTCATTTTAATTGAGAAATAATTATTCATATGATAGCATGTGATGTGTTTCAATATGTGCATATTGTGTGATAGTCATACCAGGGCACATCTGCTCCACAAGCACCTTATTTCGTTGTGGTAAAGACATTAAAAATCTATGTAGGTCTGCATGATGGTTCATTGGGCAAAGGTGCTACAGCCAATATTGATCACTACAGTTTGATCCCCAGGAGCACGTGGTGGAAGGAGAGAACTGACTCTTGCAAGTTGTCCTGTGACAACTGTCTGCAATTCTAATTTCAGAGAATCTGATGTTCTTTTCTGGCCTTTATGGGCATTGCACACACATGGTGCACACACGTGATACACTCACAAACATGAAGGCAAAAGCACTCTTGCACATAATTTTTTAAAAATATTTAATTTTAATTTTAATTTTATGTGTATGAGTGTATTGCCTGCATGTATGTGAGGGCACCTATGTCGTGCAATGCCACGGAGGTCAGAAGAGGGCTTGATTCCCCTGGAACTGGAGTTAAGGACTGTTTATAGCCACCAAGTGGTTGCTGGGAATCAAACCTGGGTCCTCTGCAAGAGTAGTCAGTGCTCTTAACCATTGAGCCATCTCTCCAGCCTACACATAAATTTTTTTAAAAACTAAGCATACAATGCATTATCACGTAATTGTTATTTATCCAGCTGTGCAGTAGAACATCAGTCCTTATTTTTCTATTACTTATTAATGACTAAAGAATGTTTTTCTTCTGTGAAATTTCATTTTGTACATTTTACCCATTATGTAAGAAGTTACCTTCATTCCCTCAAACTGTTTTATGTTGATATTATTGTTATATTCTTGCAGGACTCTAGCTTGTAGTTCAGCAGTTCCTTGGGATACAGCTTTGCCTGAATCCTGTAATAATTTTTGAATGTGGAGTGGCAGAAGGCCATTTGTTGTGTTAAAATCTGTTGCTCTTGGCAAAGGAATAGAAGCATCACTCTGAGTATGTGTCAGTGTTTACTTCCAGTGCCTTCTGTGAATCATATTCCTCACTGTTATTCGTTAGGTCATTTATGTCTCTAGTCATTAAACTTTGTCCCATTCCTCAGAGAAAGGGCACAGCGAGATCATAAAAGAAGACACAGCACTTTACTTACTTCAGAATGAAGACTTACCTTCCCCTACTTCCAAAAGAAGCCAGGTTAATTAGATGACCTCAGTAACTTAGCCATTTAAACTCTGGATCAGTGTCCTTCCATCTGTCTTTATTTTCTGTCCAGCAGACTCAAGTGTGGTGGCACACAGCATTTGTTTTTGGATGCTTGTGATGACCTTTGTGATAATGGAAAATTTTTAGGACTCTAATATCTATTTACTACATGGTCGGTGGAATTGGAGGGAAGCATGCAGCACATTTTTCTGGTACATTAAAGGAAGAAATAAGCTGGAGTTGTGATTTTAAGATGGTAGCAAAGTCTCTCATTTCCTACCCATGTGTTTTCAGCATTTGTATCTTTTCTCATGGAAATAGTTTTACACTTTTTAGAAATGGAAACTTAACTTTTGCACTTCCTAGACCCAATTTAATTTTTACTTTACTAATGTCTATTGAATCATTGACTTTCCAAGTAATTTAATTAGTGCAAAAACCAGTATTCTAAATATTTCTAACTGATATATCAACTTTTATAATATATATTATAGAAAGTAATTTCTTTTGTCTTTGCCATTGCTGCTTTTTCTTCTCAATGTAAGTTTTTCCATAATAAGGCTTACAAATGACTCAGCTATGATGCTGTCATCCTCTTTAGTCAAACATATGTGCTGGTTAGCTTTTGTGAACATGACACAGGCTAGAGTCACCTGGGTAGAGGTAACCTTGATTGAAGAAATGTCTCTGAGAGATTGTCTTGATTGATGATTGATGTATGAAAGCCCAGCCCACTGTAGGCTGTAGCATCCTTGGTCAAGTGGACCTGGTCTGTATTCAAAAACTAGCTTGCAAGAGCCAGAAATCAAGTCAGTCGGCGGCGGCATTCCTCCATGGTTTCTGCCTCCCAGTTCCAGCCTTGAATTCCTGCCCTGCCTTTCCTCAGTGGTGGGCAGTGATGTGGAAGGGTTAAGCTGAAATAAACTGTTTTCTCTCCTAACTTGCTTTTGGTTATGGTATTTAATATAGCAATAGAAAGGAAACTAGGGCAAATATACAATGCAATTTTATCTGCATTTATTTCATGTATAACTATATTAAAGCTATCTCCATGTACATTTGGAGACTTCTGAATTTCTATAATGCTTAGTGTAGCATTTCCCATAGAAAGTTCCTTAATGAACACTGTAACATGTGAAAAGTATTTTCTAGCATTTTCATCAAACATTGACTTACCCTCTTTCTCAGCCTTGTAGAATTTTACGATGGTATGGAGTTTGTTTTCAATGAGTTCCACTTTGAAGTTCCTGGACTCCAAACTAATTGTGAATTAGTTTAATGTTAAAACACAAAATATTTCACTTGATGACTAATTATGTAGCCTTAGGCTTCACTCCAGATTTTGAAGTTTGCAAGGGACAAACTTAGGTTCAGTGGTAAGGCCCTGGTTAGGTCCACAGCATTAGAAATGAAATAACACAAAAAATTGCTGTGCAAAGATAAACTTATGGACCAAATTCAAGGAAGGTAAAGATGTAAGGTCTAACTTTTCTTAAGGAATAGGCTAATGGGAATTCTACAGGGTTTAAGTAGTGTTTAGCTTTAAGAATTCCTTTGTCCTCATAAAATGTGTAGAAAATCCTTGATGTACAACAGTTCCATATGGCTGAGGAGTGGTCATTTTGCCCTGCTTAGATGCTTCCTTCCAAAGGAAGCCTGCTACCACAAGACATAATTTCTTCTATTCTTGGACAGCCTCCATTACTAAAAACTTTTCATTTAATTGAAAGATAATTTTCATCCTAATAACTTTAAACTGTAAAGCTAGGTTTTCTCCTAATGTGGAGGCGCTTTAGCTGCCTTAACATCTCTCATTTTGTAGCTATTTTGATAATAGGGTTCTGTGGCCCTTCACCCTTCCAGGTGATCTCTAGATTGTCATGGTTCCCTTTGACGTGGGTACTATTTAGACCCAGACACAGCTGATGTGTTCATGTTGCTTTCTAAGACAATTGCATTTATAGTTTAGGTTTTATTAATTCACTCAAATTTGTAATACTTTAAAAAATATTGATCTTCAATAGTCTTGTGACTTGCTAAAACACACAAGCTTTCTGGTATTAGAGCTCCCTCATCTTTTACTGATGCAATTGATTTATGAACTTAGTCAAGTTTTTATTTTCAAGTGCATATTACTATCATCCTGCTTCCTTTGGTACTTTTGTGTTTTTAAGGGAATTCAGAACCTTTTAAACTTCATGCCTAAATAATCTCTCCCTTCTCCTGCCCTACTTTCTTGCTTCTTTTCCCATTTTTATTTTCCTGGAAGTAAAACATTAATGGTTTATGTTAAAAACACTGTTTTAATTATCAGTTCATGCAGTAGTGTTGTTTGTAATTGGTTCTTTATTTAAAAAAAAAGAAAAAAAAAAAAAAAAACGAAAAAAATAGGGTCTCTCTGTAGACCCAGCTGGCCTGGAACTTGCTGTGTAGACCAGGCTGGCCTCAAACTCACAGAGCTCCACCTGCCTCTGCCTCCTGAGTGCTGGGACTAAAGGAGTACACCAGTGTGCCAGGATGTAGTTGGTTCTTTTAAACAGAGTTGTCTAGGTTTCCTATGATATCATGAAGGAAAGTGGTAGCTTTACTTCACAAATGAGGAAAATGAAGCTTAGATGAATTGAGAAGCTTCTATTTTATGCTTATTTGCTTGATAATATATTTATTTAACACTTTATCTGCTACTTTTGTGCTTTGTGATAATGATATGTAAATTTTAAAGGAAATAGATGTATGGGCTGTGGGTACAGTTCAGTGTTAGTATGTTTGCACTGCAAGGGCAAAGTTCTGAGCCTGATCCCTAATCTGGGAAAAAAAGTATGGGAGGGAAGGAGGGAGGAAGAGGGGAGGGCGGGAGAAGTGATGGAGGAGGGGACGAGGCTTGGTCCTTATCTCTTGCAAGCCCTTGTAGAATTTCATCAAAATAATACAGTGGAAAGTTATTCATGGTAACAAGAAATGAGTGACCAAGCTATGAGGGTACATCAAGGAGGCTTATATGTTACTTGATGGAGAAATTCTAATCTGAAAATGGTTCCGTATGACTCCAGCTACCTAATGGTCTGCAAAAGGCAAAACAGTAGCAGATGAAAGAAGAGTATCAGTTTCCAGGGTTCACGCAAAGTACAGGATGAGTAAGTGGAGCATCGCAGGTTTGAAGGGCAGTGAAATTATTTGGTGTCACACTGTAATGGCAGATTCACCGTTGCACATTGATCAAACTCAGAGAATGTACAACATTGAGAGTTAACTTTAAGGTAAGCTGTGGACTTCAGGTTCATTGGTTGTAACAAAAGTGCCGTTGAGGTATGGGCTATCCACGGTGGAGGGACATGTGCATGTGTAGGGCAGGTGACACAGAGAAGGAATTGTGCTTTAAAAGTTTTGCTGTGATCCTGAAAGTGCTCTAAAATGTTCTTTTTATAAAACTCCATTTTTGTGTAGCCTATATTTCTTCCAGTTTTGAAGGAAGAGTATCTGTAAAGATCATGGAGACTTTATAAAACCAGAATAAAACTCAGTTGTACAAGTAATGAGATATTCCATTTGTATATGTAGTTAACCCTTATCTGCCTGTGATGCCAAGTATTCTCTGGGTATCTCATGTGGCCGACGTGATCTTCACTGTGCATCTCCTTTAAATTCCCAGTAACAAATGGAGATTTTGACAGCATTACTAAAAGGGGGTGATATATTCCTGAAATAGCTTTATAAAAATTCATGTGCCTCTCCTGCTGTGTGACAGTCACTTTGTCCTTGGAGCAGCTGGACATGTTGCAGTATGTGGCGTTCATTTTCCATGTGGTGGTCTGGCCATGATCAAACACATTAGCTTGCTCATCGTTACACAGTCTGGGAGTCATTCTACTGTCTGGAAGCAGGTGTGGAAGAAAATTCTAGAAAAAGATAAAAAAAGTACGAGAACAGAGCATTCAAAAAATGCTTGCTTAAAATGATGTTAGAGTGAAGACAGCATTCCAAGGCTTTCAGTTGTTTCTTCAGTATTTTTATGGACTTGAAATAAACCTGTGGTGTTTCCTCTTTTGTTTATGAGAAATTATTTCATAAATTCCTTCCTTTTTTTTCATTGATTTATCTTTTATTTAGTGTCTGTGTGTGCACACATGCGAATGTACACATTTCACAGCGCAGATGTGGAGGACACCATGTGGAAGTCTATTTTCTCCTTCCACCATGTGGAACTTGGGGATGGAACTCAGGTGGTCAGACTTGACAGGAAGTGCCTTTACCCACTGAACCATCTCCCTGGCTCCCATAAATTAATTCATATACAAGTTGGTATTGGAGAATATTTCCCTTTATAAGCTAGTAGGCAATCTTTCCCAAATTTATGCCGTCTTTGTCTTTACAATTGAAGCAGCTTGGGTTTATCTTTTCTCCTGACTGAATGCCATCATTGCCAACACGAGTGCTGCGTTTTGCTTTGAAACACAGACATTCATAGGAGTTTGGTATATGGATTAGAAAGTTTTCTTTCCACGGTAAAAGGTGCCAGACTGTTAGTTGTATGTCAGTATTTTAAAAAATATCTTTTTTTGTCCATAATGAGGCTACCAGGTGTTAGTGCTTGCTGTTCATATGAGTACTGTATGTGGCTTTCTCACATTTCCTGATTTGTTAAGTGTAATTCACTATAGGATGAGAAAAATCAAAGTATGTAACTTAGAAGAGCTAAGTGTGAATAGACAATTATTAGCACATATGTTTTCTCTCAGTCATTGAAAGATAGATGGAATCTGCAGATAGGGAATGTACAGATATTCTCTGAAGTGAGAGAGTATCGGGCCCTTTGAAGATTTTTTTTTTAATTTTTACAAAAAACATTATTGAGAATTTCATACATGCATATAGGGTGTTTTGATCAAATCCATGCCCACTCCCTCTTCTCCAGCATTCCCCTCTCTGAAGAGGTAACCCTAAAATCTTTTAAGGATTAGATACAAGCTCCCAAATACTTTTGACATTTTTGGGCTTTGGAACAGAGTATGTTGCTAACAGGCCCAAGGACATTTTTACTTTTAGCCAAGAAACTGGCTACATTTCTTTGGGGTCTTTTTATCATAACTGGCTAGCCAATTCCTACCTCGTATTCTTATCACACCATCCTCTGAAGGGGTTACCCAAATTGCCAATAGGGAATTGGGACGCAGACTGCTGTGGCTTCTTCCATGCTGAACAGGGATGCAGGGTGAGGCAATTGAAGTACCCATTCTGTGGGTCTAAAAGACTCCCAAGTTGCATAACTCTTGTCTCTAAGGGAAGAAGAAAGTCCTTGAATCATGAATAGGAGATGTGAAGGAGACATAAAGGCAAGAGTAATTAGCATTACAAGTTCTAGACAGGGAAACTAGAAAAAAGTCAGAACAGGAAATTTTCAAATGTTCATATGCGAGTCCATTGGAATTTCTTGACAAGGTCTTCCAAAAGCATCCCTCTATTGGGTTCTTCCTATTTTTTCTTCTGTCTTCCAAGGCTGGACTAGTTGGCTTGGAAGAGTGTCTTTTGTCAGATTTATTCTAAGATAATTAAAATTTTTTTGCAGCAATTGTGAATGGGAATATTTCCCTGTATTCTTTCTCCAATTGCTTATTATTGGTATATAGAAAGGCTACTGATTTTTGTAGATTGATTTTATAACTTGCCACTATACTGAAATGTGGAGAGCCACAGCCTCCGCCGCCATTACAAGATGGCGCCGGTGTCCAGACCTTCTTAATAGTAAACATCCTGCTTTCTCCTGTCTTATTGCTCTAGCAAGAGTTTCAAGCACTATGTTGAAAAGGAGTAGAGATGGTGGACATCCTTGTCTGGTTCCTAATTTTAATGGGAACCACTTGGAATGATATTGGCTGTGGGTTTGTTGTATATAGCTTTAATTATTTTGAGATATGTTCCTTCCAGTCCAGTTCCCTCTAGGACTTTGAACATAAATGTATGCTGAATTTTGTCAAAAGCCTTTTCTTCATCTATTGAGATGACAATGTGGTTTTTGTCTTTGAGTCCATTTATATGATTAATGACATTTATTGACTAGCGTATATTGAACCATCACTGCATTTCTGGGATAAAGCCTACTTGATCATGGTGAATGATCTTTTTGATGTACATCTGTATGC
>NW_008330777.1:6991128-7003703 GCF_000622305.1 Nannospalax galili
ATTCATTTATAATGGTGTGTATTTTCTAGGTATCTGTTGTGATGTTTCCCCTTTCATCTCTGATTTTGTTGATTTGGATTTACTCTTTCTTTCTTTTGGTTTAGCTTTTCAAAGAAGCAGCTCTTAGATTCATTGATTCTTTATATTGATTTCTTTGTTTCTATTTCATTAATTTCTGCTCTTATTGTTGTTATTTCTTCTCTTCTGCTGGGTTGGGTTTCGTTTGTTCTTGCCTTTCCAGTGCCTTGAGTTGCAGTGTTAGGTCATTTAGTTGGGCTCTTTCCAATTTTTTAATGTAGGCACTTAGAGCTATAAACTTCCCTTTTTAGGACTGTTTTTAATGTGTCCCAGAGGTTGTATTGTGTTGTATTGTCCTTTTCATTGAATTCCAGGAATTCTTTTATTTCTTTCTTATTTCTTGACCCACTCATTGTTTAGGAGTATGTTGTTCAATCGTGATGAATTCGTGTAGTGACTAGGGCTTCATCCAGTGTTGATTTTGAGCTTTATTGCTTTGTTGTCCAATAAAATGCATGGAATTCTTTCAATATTTTTGTATTTGTTGAGGTTTGTTTTGTGGCCCAGTATGTGGTTGATTTTGGAGAAGGTTCCATGGGGTGCTGAGTAGAAAGTATATTCTTTGGTGTTTGGATGGAATAATCGAAAGATGTCTGTTGGATCCATTTGATGTATGGTATCATTTAATTCAGAAGTCTCTCTGTTTATTATTTGTCTAGTTGACCTGTCTAATGGAGACAGTGGGGTATTGAAGTCCCCTACTATTACTGAGTGGGGTTAATCTGTTTCTTAAAGTCCTGTAGTGTTGTTTTTATGAATTTGGGTGCACCAGAATTTGGTGCATATATGTTAAGGATTGTAATATCTTCTTGGTTAACTGTTCCTTTGATCAGAATGAAGTGATCCTCCTTATCTCTTCTGATTAGTTTTACTTTGAAATCTATTTTGTCAGATATTAGAATTGCAATTCCTGCTTGTTTCTTAGTACCATTTGCTTGGAATATTCTTTTCCATCTTTTTACCTTAAGGTAGTCCCTGTCCTTGAAGGTGAGATGGGTTTCTTGGAGACAGCAAAAAGATTCATTTTGCTTCTTAATCGATTTGCTTAGCCTGTGTCTTTTAACTGGGGAGTTCAGTCCATTGATATTTAAGGTTATTATTGAAAGGTGTATATTGATTGCCATTGTTTTAATTGTTGTTTTTGTTCTCTGTGTAATTTTGTGTTTCCTAGATTATATTTTTATTTTCTTTCATTGTCCCTAGGGTATAGTTGTTTCTCTCTATGCTCTCTGTATTGGTTCAAGCATTCTTTGGAGGGCTGGTTTTGTGGACATGTATTCTTTCAGGGTATTCATGTCATGGAAGACTTTTCTTTCCCCTTCAACTATAATAGACATTTTTGCTGGGTATAGGATTCTGGGCTGGCATCTTTTGTCATGTAGAACTGGAAATACCTTGGTCCAGGCTCTTCTGGTTTTCATAGTTTGCATTGATAAGTCAATTGTAATTCTGTTGGGCTTTCCTTTGTATGTGACTTGTTTTTCTTTTGCTGCTTTCAGTATCCTTTGTTCTGTACACTTAGTGTTTTTAGTATGATATGTCATGGGGAGTTTCTTCTCTGATGCTGTCTATTTGGTGTTTTATGTGCTTCCTGTATTTGTACGGGAATGTCTTTCCTTAATTTTGGGAAATTCTCTTCTACACTCCTGTTTAAAATCTGGTCAATACCATTAACCTGAAATTCTTCTCCTTTCTCTATTGCTATGATCCGTAGATTTGGTCTTTTCATGGTGTTCCACATCTCTTGCATATTCCATTCCTGTGGTTTTTAAATTTTCCATACGCTTAGCTTAAGTGATCCAATTCTTCAACTTTATCCTCCAGTGTTGATATTCTGTTTTCCATTTCATTCATTCTAGAGGTGAGGCTTTCCCCTGTTGTTTCAAGTTGGCTTATTGAGTTTTGCACTTCCTTCTTCATTTCTGCCTGAGTTTTCTTCAATGTTTCTATCTCTTTTGTGAATTCACTCAGAAGTTTATCCCTATCTTCTTTTAGCTCTTTGATTTGTTTGTTTGTGTGTTCTTTAAATTCGTTGAATTCCTTGATCATGTTTATGATGGTTCTTTTAAATTCAATGTCCTGGGTTATCTCTAGGGGGTTCTCCTTGTAGAACTCTTCTACATAATTGGTGGAGTTTGGCGGGGATATAGTGTTTTGGCTTTCCATTTTATTATTCTTTCATTGTGGTTTTGACATGTGAATTTCTTTTGTTGTTTATGATTCCCATATGAGAATTAAGTTTAAGTATTCTTCTGTTTGTATTATCTGGGTGCCTTGATCCTTTCTTTATTGGTTATGTAAAGCTGGTTGGTATAGGGTTCAGGTTCTCTTGGGTTTATTTTGGAGGGCACTGATGGATTCAGATCAGCTATTTAGGGGTACCCACAGAATCCCAATTCAGGTTCCAGTCAGGTATACTCAGTCTTCCTTCACAATGTGGAGGCAGGATCCAGGCTCTCTCAGGCAGTACTGTGTGTTGTCAACCCTATGTCAGAGGGAGGCCAGAGGGGAGCCAGAACTTGGCACTCTCTGGTGGCCTGCTGAGATCCCAGCCTTAGCCTACCAAAGGCAGATCTGCTCAGGGGCCTTGAGAGGGGCCTCACAAAATCCCAGGTAGGGGGATGGTTTGGTGCAATTAGGGGAAGCTCACCACCACATGGAGGCAGGATGGGGCAGGGGGGCGGCTGTCAGGCTGTCTGTTCCCTGTGTTCTCAGGCCCTCTGGTAGTTGGAGGCCAGAGGGAGTCCTGAACCTGGCACACTCTGGAGGTCTGTTAAGCTCCCAGCCCCTACCCCAGTGGAGGTCAGGAACCACCCTCTCAGGCTGTCTGCTAGGATCTCAACCTTAGCCTACCAAAGCCAGATCTGCCCTGGGGCCTTGGGAGGGGCCTCACTAAGTCCCAGGTTGGGGCATGGTATAGAGCAATTAGGGGAAGGTCACCATAATGTGGAAGCAGGATCAGGGGCTGTCAGCCTGTCCCCTGGTTTCTCAGGCCCTCTGGTAGTTGGATGCCAGAACCCAGCACACTCTGGCAGTCTCCTGAGCTCCCAGCAGGTACCCTGGTGGAGGAGGTCTGAACCCACCCTCTCAGGCTGTCTGCTAGGATCTCCTCTTTGAAGATTCTTACTTTGTTGGCTGGCATTCACAGCCTTCACAGGGAAACCCTGCAGCCCTGCTACTGCTAGTGGGATGGGTTAGATGTTTCTTATGTTGGTCTTGTGCTCTAGTCTTAGGTGTGTTCTTGGTTCTTGGTCTCTCCCCTCTGCTTACCTCCTCCCCCTCGAAATAAAAAATGGAATCAAATAACAGAGAAATACTTCTGTGTAAATGTGAAGGCCTGGTCTTTTTGATGACTGTTACTCTATCTCTTAAAACAAGTATTTTGGCTGGATCTTATAATTTATATTATTACAGTACCTTGATCTTTTAAGAGAGAATCCATGTTGATTCCATTGACAGGCCATGTTGAGTCCTTTTTGAATTCAAAGAAAGATGTTGGTGTTCGATGCACTAATAAAAATAAGTGTTATTGATTTTGCTAAGGTGGTGTGGGAGTGTTTTATATTTTGATATCAGCGTGTCTAGCACATAACACTCAATGAGGATATATTGAATGAATCAAAATGAACTGCAATTTAGGCTGTTGGGATAAAAATGAACTTTTATCACATCACTGACTGAAGAAGTTGTAGTACTAACGCTGGATGTAAGGAAAGCTGTAGAATCCACTATAAAGAAGTAGTATGAATATCTGTCTGTAAACATTTATGAAATTAAACATGAAATTAAATGGTTGGGGAAATGACTGTATACTAGGATGTTAGAAATAAATACTGTACATGATTTGATTTGTAATCATCTGAACTGGCATTTTGCATTTTAAGCTTTCTAGTTAAGGGGAGCTAATTATCTATGGAATTATCTTCAGGAAAATAATCTATTAAAGACAGTCATATAGCGCTGGGGAGATGACTCTGTGGATAAGAGTGACTGCTTTAGCATGGAGACCTGAATTCAAATCCCCAATACCCTTGTAAAAACCCGGGCATGGCTGTAAATATTTGTAGCCCCAGCATTGGGTATGGTGGGGACAGGTGGATCCTTGAGCTGGAGAGCCAGACAGCTTACCCCAAACCATGAATATTTGGTGAGAGAGTGTCTAAAGGCAATAAGGCAGGGAGCAATGGAGGAAGGCACTTGAAATTTTCTTCCTCTGGCCTCTACATGTACTCCATGGGTGCAGGTACCCATATATTCGTGTACACACACACACACACACACACACACACACACACACACCACACCACACACCACACACACCACATGCACACAAAAGATTCAAAAAAAAATAAAACAAACACGCAACGAAACATAAAAACCAGAAAAGTACATGTCTCGTTGTGCTTTAGCTTTTTTTTTTTTTTTTTTTTTTGTCTTTTTGTCTTTTTGAGACAGCATCTCCCTGTAGCCCCAGCTGTCCTGGAACTCACTATGTAGACCAGGCTGGCCTTGAACTCACAAAGATCCGCCTGCCTCTGCCTCCCAAGGCTTTTTTTTTTTTTTAGTATTTATTATTTTTTTTTATGTATATGAGTGTATTGCTTTAGCTTTTACTTTGACAGTACAGGTAGGAACCTAAGAACACTTCCTTAAATTGGTTTCTCATGGACATCAGAAGTAAGTTTAATTTGAAGAAATTGAACTATAAATTCCAATAGATTTAGACAAAACTTATAATGAGACAAAACCAGTTGGAAACCCGAGGCGAGATGTCCACTGCTCTTAACCTCCTCCTAGAACCCGAATGGAAGGGCAGGCAGGTCTGCAAGGTGCAGTCAGCCATGGGAGGGAGACTGCGCAGAGCCAAGACACAGGAAGGAACAGTGAAGCTGTTTGTAAAGTAACTTTGCTTTTTCCATTTAACAAAGTGTTTTCAGTTCTTCACGGGCACTTCTCCTGTCACTGGAGCTTTGTTTCTTCATCTCATGTATTTTATAGATAATCGCTTCTTTTTCTAATGCTGTTTCTTCTTGACAGTCAGTCTACATTTCCTCAGTTGGTAGGATGAGGGAAAAGTAACAAGCTATCCCAAATGTAGTTATTTACATGTGTTGTTGAATTACAGTTATTCAAATGGGATACTTTGTTAAATACTATAAGAAGCAGAAGTTTTTATTTAAGAAGAAACTTTTTCTTTTAGAGGCTTCACAATTTTTTATTGTTCCTTGATATTTTTTCCTAACTTGTGCGTTCTGTAATGGGAAAACACCATTCTCTCTCTCTCTCTCTCTCTCTCTCTCTCTCTCTCTCTCTCATCACACACACACACACACACACACACACACACACACACACACACACACAGTCTCCTTGATTGCTGGAAATGATCCAAGTTTCTTCAATTTTAGTAAATGAAAAAGCAAAATGACAATGAATTGAAAATTTTACTATAGCCTCAAAACACTTGTTTCTGAGTAGGAATTTTAGTCAGTTGAGGATAGACAGAAGATAACCCTGGACTGGAGTAAACTTAATTTTTAAAAGGAATCTTTAATAATCTTTTCTGAAATATACTTTAAATATGTTTTCAATGAAAGGAAGAAACCTGTTCATGAGCATATTCTTCACTGAGGTTGAACTTTGACCGCGGCCCTATGTGTCCTTTTTTCATCCAGGTGTATCTATTGATCTTATAGAGATGAAAGGGAAGTTATAAGAGAAGTGTGTGAGTGAGCACACTGCTGTTTTCATCCATGTGAGTGCAAGAGGACCATGCTAATGTCCCAATAATAGCTCTGAGATGTGTGTGTGTGTGTGTGTGTGTGTGTGTGTGTGTGTGTGTGTGTTCCTGTGAGGGAGTGGAGGGGAGAGAGAGAGAGGATCTTTTGGTTTTTTGATTCTGTGCCGCTTCATCTTTTTATTCTATGCTTCTGAGGAGTTTTCAAATTGTTCTCATCAAAGTTTTAGAGTCCAAAGTGTAATTTTAATGGTGTGCTTTAAAAAAGATACTTTTAATTTTGCATTCCATCTTGAATCATTTACTCACATAAAAGGACTTTCAGAGATGGAGAGCTTCAATTATGTTCATATGTAATTATGCATCAACATTTGCTTCAAGTCATTGCACATCTTTGGTGGGGGTAGAAAGTATTTCTTAATTACTGGCTGGACTGATTTTTCTTTTCCCCGCTGGTTGAATGTATGTGGCCTTCCTGATGAGCTATTTGAAATTCTCTAATATGACCGTGAAACATACACACTAGCTTACTGGGGATTGGATGTTGCAGTGATGAGCAGGCTTGTAAGACGCTTTAAGCCCACAGTCCAGAGCCCTCCCTGTTCATGTTCGTGAAGTATTAGTGTCTGAAATTTTTCTTTTCTCTCAAAACTTACATATTTGATCAATATATTATATCTAAAATATTATGCATTCCCTTTAAACCTAAAGAATACTTTAGGGAGGTCTAATTCCCTTATTTTACTGATGTGTGGTTAGAGGGTAATGATGTTACTTATTTGCCTCAAGTAATTTTAAAAGGTTTTGACATTATGACTCGATCTCTATCATCTATTACCATGTATGCTTGTAATGCAATTTTTTAATAGATAAATCTAAAATGTGGGTTAAGAAGGGAATAGTAACGGTGAAATATAAAAACACTGAAGGTTGAAAATTGGCTGACTTTTGTACCTAAAGTAGCTGTGGTTGAAGTATGCTGACTTTGCTTTGCAGAGAGGTGAAACTTGCAGCTGTCATACTTTTCTTTCTTCTGTCATATTAGCATAGCCGGAAAGGAAAGACACATTAGCCGAGCATGTACCTGCTATGTAGCAGTTAGAATTACAGCTGTAAAAAGGAAATGGATGGAGTTCATGTGATAGTAGGAAGCCAAGCTGTGAAAGGACTCAGGCTTTTTAGCATTCAAGGCTTTTATTGTTCTTTAAATTGCCTTTTGAATTTGGGCTTAGTTACACATAGCTATAAGCACAGCATTTGGGAGGCAGAGGCCAGAGACCAAGGCCAGGAGCAGGGGCAGCAGCAGGGCAGGGGCACCATGAGGGTTTGAAAGTCTGAAGTCAGCCTAGGCTACACTGCACATTCCACGTCCACCTTGAGTATATAGTGAGAGCTTATGTTAACTGCATAATCCCCCAAGACACAAAGAGAGAGATTGTTGCCTTTCAAATATAAGATGGAAACATTGCTGTGATTTTTAAGAAAATTGGAGACACAATTTAGCTTGAACAAATCAGGCTACATTTTATTTTAGTGTATTATGACACAATAGATTGGAGATCAAGTTTATGAAGAGATGAAAACACTTTTTAGGAGGCAGCATCAACTAGTAACCATGTCTGTTCTCAATACTTTAGCAGGGATGGGCATCTCAAACACTCTCAATTCTATGGCATTGATATACTCAAGGGGAAAAGATTCTTTATAAATGGGCAAATATTTACCATTCACCATGAAGGATAGACTTTACTAGATTGTTGAGAGGAACAAGTAATGTTATAAAGGATTTCTATTTTTAAAATGCTTGCAGTTTAATTGGAGTATATTACTAGCACTCATAAAAACCTCTCTACTTTGTTTTGTATACAGTTATGACTCAGAAATACAATTGAGTACAAAAGCTTTCTATGGAACATAACAGAATGGGAGGGGAGGGGAGCAGGATTAGTGCATCCCTCAACTCCCACCGCCTCAGAGTGAAGCTTCCTTATACAGCAGAGTGTGATGCACACAGAAGTCCATAATTGGCCAAGTTTTTTAAAGAATAAGAGACTACAGAATGTGTGTCCCTGGATAAGACTCCTATATTAAACCTCATCCACCCACGGCTCAGGGACCATTGGGGAAGGGGAGACAGAAAGATTGATAAGAGCCAGGGCTGGTTCATGAACACAGGGAAGCAAAGGCTTCCAGGCCACTGGAAGCTTGCATATGTGAACTCATAGCAATGGTGGCACCACATCAACTCAATCAGACAAGGGCCCAGAGTGGAATGAGGGAAATGGCCAGTGGGCTGGCCCTAGTCTGGCAACTGTTGGAGGCTGATTATTACTGGGTGAGGTAAAGTAGACATTACTTATGATCTCTAGATAGGCTGACTAGACTCCAGTGAATCAATTTGAACCAAGAGACAACTGGGTACAAATGCTTGACTGTATAGGAATTTATCATCTATGGTGGAATGCATAGGTCCTGTGAGGGCGTGGGGGACATGGATGGGAGAAAGGGTCTAAATTTGATTAAGAACTGTTGTATGAAATATACAAATGCTCAATAAAACATTTTTTTTTAAAAAAAAGCTTTTCAGGATCCTCACAAAAATTTGCTGTCACATCAAACTTCATTCGTGCATGAATCATGTCCACCAGCACACTGCAGGAATGAAGTGCTGGAATTCAGAGGAGATTTGGTCTGTTGTTGTGACATTTTGCTGATAAATTTCTGTTATTTATTTTCTCATTTTATTTTTTTTATTTTATGTGTATGGGTATATTGCCTCGATGTGTGTAAGTGCACTCATGTTGTGCAATGGCCATGGAGTCAGAATGTGGTGTCAGAGTCCCCTGGAACTGGAGTTAGGGATGGTTGTTAGCTGCCATGTGGGTGCTGGGAATCGAACCTGCGTTCTCTACAAGAGAAGCTGGTGCTCTTAACTGCTGAGCTATCTCTCTAGCCCTGATAGATTTTTTTTTTTAAAAAAAAGATCTTTTCTTGTATAGAATATGAGTAGCAGATCTGTTTTTTTCTCAATTTGGTTTTAGAGTAACTTTTTGTTTTCATTTAAAAGAAAATTTATGCCATCCAGGATTTGGGGTTTTATGAATATTTTAAAAATATTTTACAGTGAAGAGATCATTAAGAGGCACAAAAGTAATCTTAGCTCTGTGATAAAAATTCATGCCAATAACTATGCCATGCACAAACATTTGCAAATGTTATTCCTTCTGTTACATAAAAAGTATGCAACATAATGCTATTCATATTGAACTTTATGTTGTTCAGTTTCTTAAACTTTAAAAACACTTCATATGTTCATATTTCTAAAGCTTTAGGGCAGTGACTGGCATATACCAAAGGTATAAATGTGTTTTTAAATAGCTAAATAAGTATTAGGCATATAATAGATAATGATGTATGACTGACTTTGTTGTTCTTCAGGGAAAAGAGGCATGAGAAAACTTTAAAACAATTCTTTTATATTGTGAATTACCAAAGTGTCATTTGTAAATATTAAGTCATTAATCTTTTAAGATGTAGTTGTCTTTAAACTTTAATCTTCCTTAAAAAGTTTAATTCAGCAGATACTATTTTGAAAAGAGAGTACACATAGATTTCAATGGAAATATAGATGCTGCATATATCAGTAAAGCATAGCTCACAGCATGAGGACCATGTATGAGAGTATTTGTTAATAATTCTGTTTAACTGTGATGATTATCATAATGTCATATTCATGTTCTTGAAGGAAGAAAAAACACCAGTGGGCCCTGTGATACTTTTACTCTGTGGAGGTACAAGCCTGTCATTTGCATTTCAAATTGTGTCCTATATAATGATTGGTATTACTCGTGATTTGGTCATTCCCCTGCATTTATGAGGTATCTGCTAGGTAGCAATTCTATGAAATTTGATGTGTAACATTATTATTTTTGAAATATTATTTGAGCACCAACATGTTCCAGGCTCTCTTCCAGATTACAGGAGGAGCCTGCAGAAAGACAGTGTGATCCTTGCCCGTACAGTCCTGGTAGTGCAGTAGAGGAGGCATTGTTAAGTGATTGTAGTTGTGATAGGTGCCACAAAGGCAAAACAAGGGTGGATTTAACACTCAGGCATGTCCCCAGGGTTTCTGAAGCCAAATGGAAGCTAAACTTTGAAGGATGAGACGGACACAGGAAGGTGAGGGTGGGCTGGTTGAAATGGGACGAATCACTGTAGAGGGTTTTACAATAATACAGAGGGAGGTCAGAGCAACCTAACCTTGAGGGGGAGAATGAAAGCCCTGCGTGTCTGGAGGTTTGATATTGAGGGAGAAGTAGCCTCAGATGTAGCTAGAAAGGTCATCAGAGACAAGATAATGCTGAATTATATAGACAGTATTAAAGGTTTTCTTTTTGTCCCAAGAGCAGTGGGGTGCACTTAAAAACATTTTGAAGAATGGAGTTAGAAGAAGAGGTTTGCTGATGTGCTGAGGAAAAAAATATGAGTTGGTTGGTGACAGAGCTGCACAAATAGCTAGACATGCTATTACTAGAACTTTTAGTATCATAGCATTTTCCTGCAGAGCAGTATTTCCTAGTAACCTTTCTTCCTACTGTGGCATCTTACTGTGTCCTAATTGTCCCCGAGGAGGTGGTACTGTATATGTTCAGCTTTAATTTTTTTATTTTTTTTGGTCTTTTTGAGACAGGGTCTCCCTGTAGCCCCAGCTGTCCTGGAACTCACTATGTAGACAAGGCTGGTCTTGAACTCACAGGGATCTGCCTGCCTCTTATTTTTATGTTTAGTTTATAATTGGAAAACTGAGAGATCATCTTCAGTTTTATGTGTTAAAAAATAAAACCCATGCAACATGGAAGATTGGGAGTAGTCTCAGTGTCTGTGTAGAGAAATAGATTAAGGTTCATTCACTGGGATATTCTGTGATAGCAAGTTGTGGAAAAGATTATGAATCTGGATAAATATCAAAGTTATTTCAATAATAATGTAAATTTATGCTTAGTTTATGATATATTTCAGAATGCTTAAAATATTTACCAAGTAAGAACATATATTTTATATAAAAATATTTAAATAGTAGAAATTTTAAAACTTATTACAGTAGAAAGTAATATCAGTTTAGAAATGGTGGTAGTCTCTTCATATAAGATGTGGAGTAGAGGGTGCTGGAGAGATGGCTCAGCAGTTAAGAGCACTGACTGCTCTTTCAGAGGATGCAGTTTCGATTCCCAGCACCCACATGGTGGCTAACAACTATCCATAACTCCAGTTCTAGGGGAATCCAATGCCTTCTTCTGACCTCCGTGGGCATTTCACGACACAGATACACTTACACACATGCAGGCAATACACTCATACACATAAAAATAATAAATAAAAATGTTAAAGAAATGTGGAGTAGGATAGAGGTAGGTTAGAAAGTATACCTTAACAATTTATTTTGATTTTAAATGAAAAGCATATTGGAAATAAATATCACCAAATAAAATATTTTGTCAGTTCTAAATGGTGGGTGTTATATTTGAAATACTAAATAAGTGATAAAAAGGGAGATTAATTGTTTGAGAATTTGGTGACAAATAACAGCTGATTAAATGTGACCTTTCAAAAGCCAGGTGACATCATACACACCTGTAATCCTAGGACTTGAAATACTGATTCAGGAACATAGTGAGTTCAAAGGCAGCCTAGAATACATAGTAACATACTGTCTCAGAAAGCTGAAAGAAAATAAAAAGGTTGTAAGTCATTTGTTATGTATTAACAAGAAGTTTATAAGAAGGTTTTCTGAGGGTTGGCTTGACAGTCTGAACATGATGCCAGGGACTCATCTGTTGATTCCTGTCCATCAGCAGTTTCTCTTATTTTTAAATTGGCTGTAGCTATAAATGTTAAGTTTTTACAGGAAATCACTGGAAGTGGGAAGCAGATAGGGTGATGCTGCCTCTATCAATAAGAAAGTATTTTCTCCAAAAGTCCATTATATCTCATTGACCAGCACTTGGACTCCTGGTAGATCATAGATGTATATATTCCAGGCTGCCGCTGAACTCACTATGTTCCTGAATTGGCCTTTCGAGTCCTGGAATTATAGGTATGTATTACCACACCTGACTTTTGAAAAGTCACTTTTGTTTTTCAACAAGGGCCAGTAACACAAAAGGTCACAAATGACAAAATGTAAGGATTAATGCAGACTGCAGAATGCTGGACCTTGGACAGGAGTCCTATATTAAACTTCATACACCCAGGGCTCAGGAACCATCAAGGAAGAGGGAGCAGAAGGATTGTAAGAACCAGGGAGGAGGTGTATGACCATATGGAAATAGAGTCCTACAAGCTCCTGGTACCCTGCTCATATGATTCTATGGCAATGGTGTCAGCATACACAAGTCCCATGCAAACTCAGGCAGACAAAAACCCAGCATAGAACTGGGGAAATGAACAGCATACCTCAATCTTAGCAATAATCAGTTGCCAATATTTCTTCAGCTAGGTGAGGAAAAACTGATTTTCCTTAAACAAGGGACTCTAGATAGGCTGACTAGACATCAGTGTATGAACTTGCACTGGGGCACATCTGGGGACACTGACTTGACACAGTGGACCTTAACAGGGATGACAGAGTATATGAGTTCCATTGGGGGGGGTTGGGAGGGTGCTAGTGTGGATGGGGGTATAAAGATGATTAAGATTTTTTTAGATATTCTATATGAAATATACAACTTAATAATAAAATATGAACAGCCAAAAAGGAAGG
>NW_008330777.1:7005002-7021041 GCF_000622305.1 Nannospalax galili
GAAAGAAAGAAAGAAAGAAAGAAAGAAAGAAAGAAAGAAAGGTCACTTACTTTTAATTAGCTGTTATTTGCCACTGAATTCCCAAACTATCAATTTCCTTTAAACAGCTCCTGGAAGATTGTAGATGCTTAATATTTGTCAAGGGATATCCCCCTAGTACAGTCTAATATTATGTTGTGATGATGCTTTTATGAGGTTTACACTTATATATGATTCTCCTCTTTAGTTCAAAGTCCTTACTGATGCTGTTTTACTGAAATGTTCACTAATGCTTATCAAAGACATTTTCATAGTGAGTTGTTTCGTAAGCTGTATGAGAACTGAGAGATCATTGTCCTCACTCAGTTTCACAGTTTTCCTGTTAAGAGTTCAACAGTGAACAGGTTGTGATTCTTCTGTTTGAATGCTGGCTCCTTGGTTTTAGTTTGGTGCTATTTCTTGTTCCTGAGCATTTCTTTTCAATGATCAAGGTTATACTAAGAATATTTGGTGAAGCTGAAATATATGTTAAGAGTTTGAAAGTACAGATATCTTCTTTGTATCTCTTAGTATTATGCCTACCTTGGTCTTGATAGGATGTGGTTTTATAGAATGCCTTATCTGAGAAAAATCTGAATACAAGGCCTGGTGAATTCCTCATGTTGGATGTTGATGTAAATAACTGCTTTTTTTAATGGAACATCCCTGGTGACTTTGATTATTGTCTTATACCAAATTCATTTGTTTCTGAAGTCAAAAAAAATTTCTAAAATGTAACTCTACAAGCCAAGTGGTTATGCAGTAAAATTTCGTGCTTCAGAGATCTTCCCCCTTCTTCGTCATGGCCAGACACTATGTACAGTTCTGTTTTGTGTTTGTAGATACAGTTGCTGTTTTTAATTTTGTGTGCAATTCTTTTATAAGAACTTATTCTATATCATTTTTAGGCTGAGTAAGTAATATACTACTGTGGACTATTTCATAAGTTATTCACATTATGAATTGTTACCTGAGTGAAGACTTTCAAATTTTGTCCTAGATAATAATTTTTCCTGTATTATGGCTGGGATATATCTTTTATAATCCCAACAAAATTTCTTTTGAAAAACAGCAGTGTAATTTTATTAAACTATTATTAATTTATAATGCTTAGCCAAAAAAAGGAAGAAAAAAAGGATTACTGAAAGGCACAAGTCTTCACTACAAATTAATTGTATGCCAGTGGCAGCTACTAATTCAAAGCAGCTTTTGAGTTTGAGCAGAAAGTTTTTAAATTATCTGAATTATAGCTTTAACTTAATTTGTCATCCAAGGAAATGAAATGACTTCTTTAAAAGGAGCAAAGCAGGCTGAGGGATAGAACAAAGTGAGATAGATTAGTCTTGGGAAGTATGCTTTGGTTCAAATTTGCGTTCCCAATTTCTTAGTGCCCTTATCCCCGTGGGTAGTTCGGGCTATGCCCAAGGAAGGCACCAATTAAGGCATCTAACACTACCCAAGGAATATCTAGATGACTTCCCTCTCAGCCTGAATGCAGTGAGGCATGGGGGCCTCTTTCAGTATGGGCTCTTTCTTCTTAAGCGTGTCTGTCATCTTCTCCAAAATATCAATAAACTTTATGGAGTAGAACATATGAAGTTGCTATATTTTCTGAAATGTTTTTAAAGCACAAAATTGTTTATTTTTTAAGGTAGCAAGATGGAAAATGTTTTGTTTCACCCCTGCATAATAAACCCATAAAACCAGCTGGACAAACATTTATCTACTAAAGTAGGTGCTAAACCCAGGCAAGGATCCCTCAGCACCGCTTGATCATGTGCTAAGAGCCTTGTTTCACTTTGTGGCAGATTATTTGCAAAATTACTAGTGAGGCTACAAAGTAGTCTCAGGACTACTTCCTTCCCTTGGAAGGAAGCCAAGGGAAGCCTCCATGTTTAAATTTTCAGTAGTTGATGCTCTGACTAATTTCTGCTGTTTGTTGAGCCCTTTCCTTGAGGAGGTTGTAGGACAAAAATAATTAAGCACACTACTTTCTTCTTCTCATATGCTTCTTTATTTAATTCAGTTTAGTCCCTCAAGCAAAATGTGTGGTATATTGCCAAATAAATCTGTAAAGAGAATGAAAATCCCAAACAAATATGCCAAATATACAGCTGCTAATCTGTTAGCTAATTGGAATATTGACAAATTCAGTAATATATTCAAGATTTTTGTGCTCAACTTTAAGAAATTTTAATGTTGACCAGAGCTATATCTTGACACTTAAGGCTGTTCTCCATTATATACATAATTGGTTTCCAAAACGTGAGGCAAATATAGCCAAGTAAGTAGGAAGCATCGGGAATGTTTTTCCACTCCTCTGTTAAATAAAGCAAACACAACAACAGTATCAGAACTGTACTAAAATGTAATTATCCACAAGCTCTCTTTAAGGCAGCCTTTCAAAGCTTAAGAAATTTGGGAAAATGATCTAATTTTAAAAATTAAGTAATTTTTAAGTAAAAAGTTACAAATTCTTTAAAGTATATGCTGCTAGTGATTTTAGGGAGCACACACACAAATATTTTTAGTAGTTAAAGGATTATTACAATTCCTTTGTGTATTGATTACCTTTATCATTGTTGTGATAAACTATTTGACAGAAGCAACTTAAAGATTTATTTAGGCTCACAGTTTAAAACATGGTACAGTCCATCCTGCCAGGAAGGCATGAGGTAGCTGGTCTCACTCTGACTACAATCAGGAGGCAGATAAATGTTGGTATTCAACTGGCTCTCCTTTTTCCCTTTTGTCTAGTCCAGGACCCCAGAGCATGGGATGGTGCTGTCTAAATTGAGAATGGGTCTTTCCTTCTCAGCTAAAATCCTATGGAAACGCCACACAGACCCATCCACAGCTGTGTCTCCTACTGATTCTAAATCCAATCAAGCTGACAGGGAAGATTAGCCATCGAGTTGTATCAGACTACCTATGTAGTTTTATTGCCAAGAACAAGGCAAAATATAAAAATGCAAACCCAAATGAGGCAACTAAAACAAAGAAATTAAATAGATAGTATAATTTAGTATATAAATATAAATCAAAGAGGGTCTCTTTATATCACTAATAGTTGAGACTCACTGGGTTATGATATGTTTTAGAAATGGTTTCCTTTAGAGACATACAAATATTGGCTCTGAAGAATTGAAGTCATCTTAAAATTTGTTTAATAGATCCCTCATGACCATCTGGCCTCTGCTTTTGAACTTCTAATGATGGAGAAGCCACTGAGTTCTGAAATACCTTGTTCTGTTACCAGATAAACCTAATGGTCAGTGTTCTGCTTCATTGCTCAATATTTAGCAGCCATTCCAAGATTTTAGCCTCTCCAGGAAGTCTAATTCTTTCTTTGTGTCATGCATTTTCACTAAATTGATGAGAAGAGTAGTTGCCCACCCGCCCCAGTTACTTTTTATTGAGTAAATGTATTTTCTTTAGAAATTCTCAAAGTGACATGATCAGGATGTCACTTATTTGATTGTGTTTCCTGTTTCAAGTTTACTTCAACAATGGTTTCCTAAACTTTTGTAACTTTGGATAATTAATCGTTCTAAAAATGAGGGTGATGATTTAATTCTCAGAAACACCTTGATGTGAGTGGGTGATGTTTGAATTCTTCTGTAACATAGTATGTTACATGCCCTGCCAAGAACAGATTTTCATCATCTTTTCTTTTTGGTGTATAACAAGTCAGTAATGCTATCAGTAATAACTGCTGTAGATTCATCACAACCCTCAGAGAACATTTTGAGATTATATCTATCTGTATAGTACAGACTGTAGCTTTCTGATTACCTCTTGTGAACATTTTTATTGAAGTCTGAGTTTCCAGGGCATTTCTTTTGGTGGGAGAGTTGGCTCATCATTCTGTCACTGGCACAGCCTTTTCCTATCCCTTAGTTTCTCCATGTCCATGGTATTGACTCATCTGATCTCATTCTGTAGTTGCTGAATTTTAACCCAGTTTTAGATACTTGGCTTCAATCCTTTTGTCCCTGCTGAACTTGACTTTGTTTACTAACATTGTTTGTTTCATTCTGCCATGATTTTCTTAGCCACACTCTGCTGCCCTAATCATCCCTCTCTTCTTAGATGACCATCAACATTATTTGAAAGATGACTGTTTCCTTGATTGTAAATGCGAATCATGTTTATTCCAACAACGATTAGTCACTTGTATCAGTTCTGTTGTGGTTGCTGATATTTCGATAGTTCTACTGGTAAGGATATTGTAGTTGTGAAAGAGCTATCTTCTCCCCTCCCCCATTTGACCTTCCTGCACCCTCACTTGAGGTCACTTAATGTCTCCATGGCCCACCTACTAAACCTTGATACTGAGCCTTGCACACACCTGTAAAATTCTAGTGCTGTGCCTGTTCTTTACAAGTTTATGTTTTGAATATCACCCCTGAGTGTATCACTCTGTGTGTGAAACTGGGAGTGTGTATGTCTCTAACACTTCATATCATGTTTTCCTTAAGTCATATAGAGTTAAATTCTGGAGGTAGACAAATTACAAAGAATTTACTATTTTGATAGTCTGTTTTTGAAGTTGTTGTTTAAACAGCTTTATGATGTTTGGTCAATAGAGAAGTCAATAGAGGCAGAGTGCTCCGTGAGTGAAATCCCTTCCGCTCCAGACAGCTTTCCAGCATGTTGCACTAATTTAACATCATTTAGACCTTTTAGTCAGTATCAATAGTTGCAAGAGAAATGGACCAAAGGGAATTGGCTGGAGCATTTGCTTTTTTATTGTGCAGTATTTTTCTGATAGATGGACAACTTGTCTTTTTTTTTTTTTTTTCTTATAAATTATAAGTAGAAGAGGGCGAATGACCTCTCCTGTGTAGGCTTCTCCTTTCTGGAGGTTCTGGAGTTGCAGAAGCAGCAGTGTGACAACCATTCCAATGTGGAATTTGTCCCTGGTTCTGCTGCGTCCTGTTCAGTCTTGTTTGAGATCCCTTATTTTATCAGTGAGACGATGGGGGAAAATGTTAATGAGATCCTATGATGTTTATACAAAATACTTTAAAGACTACCTGAGATTTGGTGGGGGGCGCTATGGGGGCGGGGAGGGGGATGGGGTCCTAAATTTGATGAAGATGTATTATATGAAATGCACAAAAACTCAATAAAAAATTTTAAAAAGTACTTTGAAGACTAGAAAGTTCTCTATGCACACTGGTAATTGTGGTTGTTTCATAAACCTCCCCATCATTCTTCTCCTATAGCCTCTTTAGGGTCCAGATGGGAATTACAAAGCAAAGTCAGGCAAACAGTGCTAACTTTATTGTGGGGATAGCATTGGTGTCATGTGGTCAATAGCTCTGTGACAACCATGGCTTTGTTATTCTGATGCTGTTATTTTCCCACTGTCATTTCCCTCCCTCCAAAGTACCCATGCCTCATAATCAGTGTGAAAACAGCATTGGTCCCAGAGTAGCTGTCTGTGAGTATAATGTTGATAATGAGACTCTTGTTTTGTTTGAAACTTGGGCTTTCGTTGAGTGCGCTTCCTTCCATGATGATCATTTTCAGCATGTGGAGCCCATTAGGCCAAGCTGGAGTTGGATTTACAGTTCAATGTGTTAACACTGCATTTGTTTCTACCCTGATGATAACACCTGGATCAGTTTAGAACCTGTGCAGAAGTTTAAGCTATAGTGTAGTTAATTTCTAAAACAACTGTTGATCTTTAGAAGTGTGAACCCTGTGGTCTTTCACATTCCAGACAAACCCATTGCCATTTGAACACACTTATACCTGTGTGCATTTTCTGAATGGGAAATAAAAAACATGTGTCCCCTCCAAAATCTTTATTTTCACTAAAGCTCTTCTGCATGGTGACAATGCTGAGGCTATTACTTTTTTTTTTTCTTTCTCTTTAGGGTAATTAGGCAGATGCCTTTATATTTAACTTTAGTAATCTTTATCAAATGTTCATCTGAAACAAATAAGTGATGGATAACTTTCCTTCTAGCTTTGTCAAAACATATATACTCACAGTCTCAGCCTTTTGTGGTATCTTAAGTATGTCATTGATTCTTTTAGGAAGCTATAAAATGGGTAGGCATTAAAAATTAAAGAAAGATTAGTCAGTTACTAAGACTGAATGCCTTATCTCTATGGCTAGCTAAAAGTCCAGTGCCAGTTCACTGGAGCTTTGAAAATGACTTTTCCCAAAGACCTCCTACCTTTTAAAAGCAGCAGAGTTTGGAGTTCCTTTTTATAGTGTTAAATATCCTTGGACAGTTGTAATACAGTTTTATTCCCATTTGTAACGTTGAACTTCACCCCAGGATGTCCTCAGAAAGGAAACCATTAGAAGAGAAGACCAGTATAGCATCTGGGGGGACTTGTTTTGTTATCTGCCTAAGGCAATTTTTAATGTTAGTTTTTCAATGTAAAAAATCTGTTTGCCCCAAGTGGAATAAGCATGGTAGTCTGTGACACTGCCCTTTATCACAAGGGATCATGCTTGTGACCTTAAACTCTATTAGGTTTCTGATCTTAAACTCTATTCTAAGCCATCACAATGACAGCCTACCTGTCTAGTCTTAGCTTATATGAAGAATGAGAAGAGGTCATATACAAAGATTATGTGAATCTGCAGTTTTTATTTGCAAACAGAAGAGGTTTAACATATACTATCTTGGTGTTCAAAGTTAACTGTCTTTGAAAACAGATATCTACATGATTCAAAATGCCTGAACTAAATCTTTTTCTATTTCATGCCAGAAAATATGAGGCTTAAGTTTATGACTAAGGAAGTCAGTTTCTACAGACCACACTATCGTGTTTCATTAGAAAAAATGATCTTAGTCCAAAAGATAGTATGTAACTGTCATCCTTGTGGTGAAACTGCTTCCCAGAATATTGCAATTAGGCTCTGAAATAAAAACTCTGTGACTTTTTCTTTTGTCTTTTGTGCTTTTTTGATCAGCTCACTTAACTTTGCATTCATCATTCATCTATTCTTCTGGCAGAATTAGACTGCCGTGAACATTCCTTTTTTGCTCTTAAGATTGGCTTTATGGGCTTAATTTATGATTAATGCAAGGGCAATTTCACGTGGTTTCAGCAGGGGAGAGAAGCTCAAAGGTCTTGGGGAATATGCTAAGAGAAAGTTAAATGATACCAGTAACTGGATGCATCAGGTAGTGGTGTTGACTACATTTTAAAAAATTGCTTTCTTTTTGGAGGATCTGTTATGTAGCTCAGTCTGGCCTTGAACTTGTGATCCTCTTGCCTCAGCCTCCTTAGTAGTTGGGTTTTAGGGGTATGCCACCATGTCTAGCTTTGAAAAGAATGTTCTTTTTTATGGCATCTAGGAAGGTAAAGCAGATGCATAGTAAAGGACATGTTCACTATTAAGGCACTGGACTGTGGAACTAACCTAGTTATCTTATTTAGTCTTCACCATCAGCAGTGATTTAGTGATTTAGTGATGAAAAAGCTGAGTCACAGCTAGTAAGTCCAAGAGGAATGAATTCAATCAAGAGTTGGCTAACTCTAAGTGTCTGAGTACGTGTGTTTTTAACCCTGAACATGAGTCTTAGGAGTGACTTCAGATGAAAGATGAATGTAGTTTCCTTTTTATGGCTGGAGTAAAAATTTGATCTGTTATGCTTAGATTCCTGATTGAATATCATCATCCATTTTTGTACTTGGGTTCTGGTTGTTCATTTCATGCACCATGCATTTGTTTAATTAACATGGTTACTTGTTGAAGAAAATTTATTGGCAATGGCAGGGTGACGTGAATCGTATTTCCTGATGACAGTGGTGACAGGATTGTGTAACGGTGCTCTCAGGTGCTGCTTGGAGATGGTGTGTCTCGGAGGTCACTGATTTTGCAGTCACATGAGATGATACAGAGTAGTAACCCTCATATGCAGCTGACCAAGTATATGAAACTGACATTAACAAAAGCCTAAAATATATCTTGCTTCTCATTGTGGTTATTATTATTATTTTTTTTTTTTTTTGGTCTTTTTTAGAGATAGGGTCTCCCTGTAGCCCCAGCTGGCCTGGAACTCGCTATGTAGACCAGGCTGGCCTCGAACTCACAAAGATCCACCTGCCTCTGCCTCCCAAGTGCTGGGATTAAAGGCATGTGCCACCATGCCTGGCTTCATTGTGTTATTCTTAAATAGACATGTTGGTTCTTCATAACTTGTCTGCTCATAATGTGAGATCCAAAGGAGCTGATCGTTTTCACATAACATTTTAGCCCATGTATATTGAGTGCCCACAATGTGATTTATTTAAAAGGTTATAAACAAAAAAGTGCTAAAGCTTCTTGAAATTTATTTCTTGAGTATTAAAGTTTCATTAAGGAATGACATCAATATCAAAAAACACTATATATTGGAATGGTAGTAAATTTTAATGATGAAGTTATATCTCTTCCTGTCTTCATTTTCACATGAAATATCTCTTGCCTTCCATAACAAATTAGAGAGTTACTGGTGGTTTGTGGACCAAATGTTTGGGTACCTTGTGTAGGCTCATCTGTGCTGGTTTTAAATGAGAGTGTTTTCCTCCTTGCCTGTTTCTCATCAGGGCTCATACATTCTTGTGTCCAAAAAGTCTCTGATTTAGCTGTGAGACTGATTTTATTGTAGGGATGTCTGTGTATCCTGTCATCACAAGGCAGTCCTGGTGAAACTTCCCATGTTCTGCTTGTGTGTTGTGGCAATATGTTCAAACTCTGATCTTTCTCAGATGTATGTGTGAGTGTGTGCAACTATTTTATAGCTGAAAAGAGATGCAGGCAGCAAAATTTCTGCCAGAATATGTTTTCTATTAGGTTTTGTAAGATGAAATTATAGGTTAGTTTGGGCTTTCATAAAGCTGCCTCTTTCACCCGTCACTGGAAGACAGCTAACACCTTCCTTTGACTCACGTTTTCCAAGATTCTTTAGTGTTAAAAGAAGACTTTCTTTTTGAAATGCAGAAATTAAAAGAATATGGTGCAAAGCATTTTTATAGCTTTATTGAGTCTTGAGGGCAGATATATGGATTCCAGACAAAATGCAATAATAGACCAGGATTTTACTTTCAAATGGCCTTCCTAACACTTCTTGCTGGAGATTTATTGTACATGTGGAGAAACAAGGGCTGCTTTAGAAGTTAAATGGAGGAGTCTGGAGAACAGTGTTTGTGTGCTTTCTTGCTCTTACTAAGTGTGAGCTCATCTGTAATTAACTTACCTCCCCCAACTCCAGTTTCCTGCTTTGTAGCCTTATTGGGAGGACAAAATGAGGTAATGCGCATGCTTTGTAAACTTGGTCAGTGGCAGTGTAGATGTGAAGCACCACTCTTTCATTGTCTATTCAGTTAACATTAACACCCTTATGTTATCAGCTTCCTTGGAAGGATCAGTATTCTTCCTCCTTCCTGCTAGAGAATCTGGGCAATTCTGGCACATGTGAGTGTAAGATACCTCTTAAATCCCTAATACTGTTCACAGAGAAGTTCAACCTGTCGGTATAGGCATCATGCTGGAGAAATGAGACCTGGGTATGATGTATTTCTCTGAAACCAAAAGCTGAATGGTAGTATGTGGAGATGTATATGATGGTCTCCATGCTGCATAGACATAATAGCACAGATATTTGAAATTTATTTCCTACAGTTTTAGAGACTAGAAGTCAAGATCAAGAGACCAGCAGTTTTGGTTTCTCCTGAAGCCTTCCTCCTTTGTGCTCCGTCCTCATACAGGCGGTCCTTTGTGCACCTCATACACCCCTGCAGTCTCTGTGTGTCTAGATTTTCTTTTCTTACTTGGACGTCAGTGAGATTGGGTTAAGAACAACTCCAAGAGTCTCATTTTGACTTAATGACCATTTTTAATGTCCTTATCTCCAGGTATGCCCCATTCTGATGCATTAAGTGTCAGAGCATATGCATTTGGGGGTGGGGAGGGGGTTGGGGAAACCATTCCTCCCATAACAAGGAGAGCAGTAGAAAAGTGGTTCCCCTTTTGGATTATGGAGATGACTGTTATTGTAGCTGAGCAGAGTCTTAGACAGGACTCTTCATCCTGATATCCACAGCCATCCATATCCACTGACCCAGAGCCATGGTGAGCACTGTTGAGAACATGAGTCCATTTTGTAAAGTGTAAAATCATATAAATACAAAATAGTATCATTTTGCAAATACCATGGGGATACATTGGCAACATTTGGAAAATTTTAAAGAGAAAATGTGAAGGCTCATTGCACACACTTGGCTGAAATCAGTTTCTTGGCTATTCTTTTTGGCTGGAGGAGAGGAGAGGATAAAGAAAGGTGATTTGGTTAATACTCAATTCAGAAAAGACAGTAATTAGGTGAACAGATAAGCCAAACACCTGGATACCTCAATGTGAATGGCTTTCCATCGCAGACACTGCTTTTTAAGAGTCTTTTAGGTCTTTTTCACTTGTTTTCTGCGATTTTCGTGATCTGGCCCAGTTTAGGTTGTGATCTCTTAGGATTTGTGAGCAGTGATCCAAGCCAACAGGCACTTTCTCTATTTACCTTAAGTGAAGAACAGGAGCCCTCCTCAAGGATGGAACCTTTTAAAAATTATTTTTTATTTTTGGAGGCTGTCCTGGAACTCACTGTGTAGACCTGGCTGTCTTCAAACTCATAGAAATCCAACTGCCTCTGCCTCATAACTGGTGGGATTAAAAGTGTGTACCACTGAGAAAGTAATACTATTCTTGGAAAGTTGGGAAAGCCACCATTATTTTTGAATATCTATTCTGAAATTGTGCAATACCTTAATATATGAACGCAGGATTTTAACAGACGAGGCATGTCCTCAGCCTGCCACACATGCTAGTTTAGAGTACATTTAGATTTCCAAGTCCTTGAGTACAAAGACTATCTTCTTGTATTCTTACAAGCACCTAGAACAAGACTACTCAAAATAGAGATCTTGGAATCTGATTATTACACTTATATTCTCTTTTAGAATCTAGTGTCTGATAGACCCCAATCATTTTGAAAACACTTAAAAACTATAAAATTAAATATGGTATTTAGCTCATAGGTAGTCAATACACACACACACACACACACACATTTGGGTTTTGAGACAGGGTGTCATCATATAACATAGGCTAGACTACAATGTGTGATCTCCTTGCCTCTTCCTCTAGAGTAGTGGTATTGTTGGTATGCTACCATGCTCAGCTATAATATTTCTAATTGAGAAAAACTATAAGAATTGAGTTATGCTTCACAACATATTCCAATTACTCAAGAGCCTTTGGAAAAGAACTACACTACAGTATGTAAAAACATAAATAAACATAATGCCTTTTTATCATTATACATGGTTGTATGGTGGTACATACTTTTACATCCAGCTACTTGAGAGGCTGAAATAGGATGATAATAAGTTCAAGGCCAGCTTTGGCTGCAGAGTGAAATTCTGTCTGAGAAAATAAAAGAAACTTACTGAGTCCAGACTGGGCTCAAACTTATGATCCTTTTGTTGAAGCCATTTACATACAGAGATTACAGCTGGGTACCACATGCCTGGCCTCCCCTAATTTTTGTCTACACATATTAATTTATGAAAACATACTGGCAAATTCATGATGGATATAAAATACTGTACTGAAATTGTTCGTATACTTAATTTGAGTGAGACTATTTTGTAACTCTAAGCAATTATTAAATTGCTTAGAATATTTCATAAGTCTAAGCAATTATTAAATTATTAGAAAATTAGCAAAATATTTTCTTTAAGCCTTTAACTTGAGGCTTGTTTATTTTATTATAGGGGAAAAGAGATGAGTATACTGTGCCTTGATAAATTAGGAAGGTATGATATGGATATGATGACCCAATAATTAAATAGAAAATTTTTTTCATCTTGCAAATTCCAAAGCAGTAGAAAATATTTCAAGATGTAGAGGACCTAATACTTGTACAAAGGATTCTTTTAATCAGAATTAAATGCCTGAAGTATTGCATTCTTGATATTTTCATGCTGCTCGTTTCTGCTTTGATCTTACTAAATGCTTTTCACATAAATAACATTTAAAATCTTTATGTAACTGATTTTTTTTTTTTTTTTTTTTTGTCTTTTTGAGACAGGGTCTCTCTGCTGTAGCCCTAAGCTGTTCTGGAACTCGCTATGTAGACCAGGCTGGCCTTGAACTCACAGAGATCTGCCTGCCTCTGCCTCCCGAGTGTTGGGATTAAAGGTGTGCACCACCATGCCTGGCTTATGTAACCGATTTTTAAAAATATTTTATTATTTTTATTTTATGTGTATGAGTGTATTGCCTGCATGTATGTGAGTGCACCCATGTTGTGCAATACTTCGGAGGTAAGAAGAGGGCTTCGGATTCCCCTGGAACTGGAGTTAAGGACAGTTTGTAGCCACCATGTGGGTGCTGGGAATCAAACCTTTGTCCTCTGTAAGAGCAGTCAGTGCTTTAACCACTGAGCCATCTCTCCAGCCCTGATGCTTCTTTTATAAACTGCAAAAGCCATATATATAATCTAGAGCGGTACCTCATTTATAATAAGTTTAGCAGTCAAAACTGACTGTATTCAGCCATCTTGAAGATTTCTGTTTGGGCCAAACAGGATTTGATTTTTATTTGTTATATGGGAGTAGTGCATGAGTGTGTGTGTGCACAAGTGTATGTGTATACATATGCACGTAGAGGCCAGAGGACAATCTCAGGCATCATTGCTCACCTGCTGTCTACGTTGTTATTTGAGACAGGGTTTCTCACTGGCCTGGAGCTTGCTGAGTAGGCTTGGTTAGCTGGCCCCCAAGGAAGCATTTGTCTCCTCCTGCCTGGCACTGGGATTACAAATGCATACCACCGTGCTTGACTTTTCTTTATGCAGATTCTAGATATTGAACTCAGGACCTCAGCACTATATAGACTGAACTGTCTTCCCAAATCCAGGGTTTGTTTTTAAATTAGTAATCAATATTAAAAAATAATAGATATCAAAGATACAAATTTAATATTTCTGCCTTCTCAGAAAAATCTTGAACTCTGTCAAATAGAAACTTGAATTTTCTTATTGCACCAATGAGGAAGCAGAATAATAACAGTAACAGGATATGATCTGAATTTACCTGGCCCTGGATGACATGAGTTTGGTGAGCAGGCTATGATTTGGATATGAATTGCAGAACAAAGACATCAATGCTTACTGGTCCAAATAATCCCAAGCTTTAAGAGGACAGCCATTTTTTAAGGTTTGACTATTTGACTGCTTCTGCAACTTGTATTATAGAAACAGACATTTATGTACCAAAGTTTTCTCTTTATGAAACTGGAACTAAAGTTAAGAACAGTTCATAGCCACCATGTGGGTCCTGGGAATTGAACCCGAGTCCTCTGCAAGAGCAGTCAGCGCTCTTAATGCTGAGCCATCTCTCCAGGCCTGGCAACTGATGTTTTAATTTCAACAATCAGCTTTCGTTTACATGGATTATTACTTGTCACAGGTATTTATTTTGGGTAATTACTGTAGAAATACTGAAGCTGACAATATTGTTTTTATCTAGAGAATAAAGACTCTTTAAAAACATTTTGTGGACGTTCTTCTTCTTTCTTTTTCTTAGAAGAGGAAAGAGTGCCTTGGGATAGTTTGAGGATGAAGACAGAGTTGCTTTAGTCATGGAAGCTCCGGGAGAGGGACCGCCAGCAATTTGTGTTTTCATTCGGTTACAGTTTGAGCTGTCTTTAAATTAATTTACTTTCTTGTTTTGGAGGACCATTGGGGGTAGGAGAAAATTGCTGTGCACATCCAGTTTATAAAACTCTTTTAAGGACTTATGTGAAAAACTCTCAAAGGAATTGATGAGGAATTTGTTAAAAATGCTCCTTTAGTTCAAGATTTACCAAAAAAGTACATACTTTGGGCCCTTCACACCAGTCTTCAGTGTTTAACTGTGGACCAGCTCTTTTTCACTTTCTGTGACCTCTTTATCGAACTTCTAGGTACTGACAGTTTATTAAGTGGTAGTTGCTCAAGAAGTCACCATTTTTGACCTTGAAAGGTTTACAGTCTGGTAGGAGGAGATCAAGAAGCAAATGGGCAAATTAGAAAACAGTTGCAGGTGTAGGAATAAATGCCAGCCTGATTCTAGTGCCTTTCTTTGCCCCAGCAACAGTGTCTCTAAAATTTACATGCTGTGTCTGATTCTGAAATGCATTACTTATCTCCAAACTAAGACAGGCTCAAGATGTCATAGTATTTCTATTTCCCTACCCTATTAGCCAACTATTTGCATATTAACTAGAGCTTTCTAAATATAATGGCTTATCCCTAAAGAGGGACTTTAATGAAGGGATTATAGGTTAAGTGGCAAATGAGAGTCAAAGACATTTGGGTAAGCCAATTAACCTGATGGTTTTTCACAGTTAATTATCATTGTGTGAGCAGAGGTTAGTGCCCAGAGTGAGTGAACTACTTTTAGATGAAAGTGATAATTTCCCACATACTAGAAATTTTTTTTTTTTTGTCTTTTTGAGACAGGGTCTCCCTGTAGCCCAAGCTGTCCCTGAACTCACTATGTAGACCAGGCTGGCCTTGAACTCAGAGATCCATCTGCCTCTGCCTCCCAAGTGCTGGGACTAAAGGCGTGCACCATCATGCCTGGCCTAGAATTTTTTTTTTTTAAGTGAATGCAGCTTCTCAGTAGCAGTCATCTTTAAGTAGAAGTCAATAATGTGTGGGGAGTCTAGGTACTAGGTTCCAAAAGATGAGATACCTTCTCTTCTCCTGAGGAGTTAGAAGTATATATATTGGGGGCAGAGAAATAGGTTCCAACAAGGAGAATGAACCAAACAAAGGTCGTGGGGAGATTGATGTCTCACACAGTTCTGCCTATGATGGACCATAGCATCAGCAGAGGTAGTGCCGGCTACTTCTGCTGTCATGTCCTTCAGACATTGCGCCACAAGCTATTCTGATGTGTTTTCAAACTTACCACATTTTCTCCTTTGATGTAGTTTTTGGAAGCACTGAATATTGACCTGGAAACATATCTTTCTTCTGAGAGGTTTTTGACCTCCGAGATGGAAGGAATCTGTTTTTATGTTCTCCCATAGCTGTTAGTGTTTTCATTAGAATAGGATTTATCATACTGCAGTGAAATTCCCTGTATATTTATTCACCTCTTCTATTAGGCTGAATATTTCTCAGAGTCAAGGTATCTGCTTTGTGCACTGTTCTTTTAGCTCTGCCATTCAAAATGCCTCATCCATTCCTGAATGGATGAGCAAACAAGTGACTGAATACTTTGACAGAATCAATCCATTTTATTGGGCAATGATTTTCAATTGGAAATGCAAGTGGAGATATTAAAAACACCTGTATGTCACTTTCAACACACATTTCTGCCTGTTCCTTCTGAAAATGTCCCATACATCATCCCATCTGCGATTGCTGGGACCTGTCAAAAGAAGTCAGCATCATTAAAGGGCATGTACTGGTACCCATAGTCAAATGCAGATGCATTCAGCCACAGTAACTAGGAAGGACTTTCCATGTAGTTTGCAAATTAAAATGGTATAGTTGTGCAATGAAGTGTATTTGGAAAGATGTAATGATAGAAGGATTTCATCTGATCATCTGTTTTAAGGCATTTTTCTTCAGACCCATTAGTAAGAACTACATTGAGGTCTTCCAAGATATCTCGTCCTATGAGGTTTGTAGCTATATCTGCAATCAGGGGTCTTATTGTGCCAACCTCTCCATCAGGGTCTTCTCATTTATAGAGGTTTTTAGTGATGAATGCTTGGGAGGCCCCCCCTACTCCCAATTAGTTGGGTATTAATTCCCAGTGTGGGGGAACCTCAGATCACCTTAAGATGGTTTTTTCAGCCCCAGTGTCAAGGAGGCATTTGAAAGGTTTATTGTCTATTTTTATGGTTAATTTTGGATGGGCATTGGGCATTTTACTGGTTACCAATAAGGTCTGTGGCTTCCCTCTTGTTAGCGGGGCTGAGGGCTGCCCCAGAAGGAGTTTAAAGGTGGCA
>NW_008330777.1:7022649-7033022 GCF_000622305.1 Nannospalax galili
AACTGGTTTTAGCTGTGGTTTGAATGCCTGGGGGCAGGATAACAGAGCTGACTAGAGAAATCTGCCTGACTCCAAAGCTTACATGGAGATTTCTTAGAACTTTAGGGATTTTTCTAGCAGTGTTGAGATAGAAAAAGTGGGGTGAAGTGATGGTTCCCAAGGGAACGTGCCTGAAATTAAAATCTCAGGGGATTCCACTTGGTTCCCAGCACAGGCCTTCCTGCAAATTTAAGAGGCTGGCGGCCGTCCTAATGACTCTTAAGTGGCCGTTGCGTCACCAGATTTTTATATTAGAAAGATATATAGATAGAGGTCTTTTGTCTACACCTTTGCAGGCAGTCAGGGTCCATTAGGGGGGTCAAAGAAACCTTCAGCTAACATCAGGGAGTAGCCCTGACCAGGAAGCCTCAGTGGTCTCTCTGTCCTTAGCAGTCCCACGTGAAGACTTTTAGACCAGAAACTAAAGGAGAAAATTAGAAGAGATTTGCGTTGCTCTCCTGGTGGGGAGAGATACTCACGAATCCTGCATTTCAGGGGGTGCCAGCTGCTCGCTGGCATGAAGTTCAGAGGCCCCATGTTGGGCGCCAGATATGGGGTGTGCAGGGATCTTGGGGTGCCAGCTGCTAGCGTGGCGCCGGTCCTCTGCGCGCACCTGGAAGGCGGTGGGTCCCGCGGCGCGTCTGCTCTGCGTTGCTGGCGGGCCCCTGCTTCTCCACTGCTTCTCCGCTGTGGGTCCCTCTGCTACCGGGGCTGGCCCAGTCGAGTTCTGCCCTAATTTCACCCGTGCACTTCCTCGAGATGCGAAATCCACCAGCCGCTGGATCACGCGGGAAGGTGCAGAACGGCAAAAGCTAGGGTTCTGTGAGTCGTGGCTTACGAAGAAATAGCTTTCTCCGGAGAGACTGGATTGTAGGCAATAAGACACAGGACTCAGCTCTGATCTCAGTGATACAGCTACTTTATTCTCCTGACTCTACTTGGCTCCAAGTCTTGGTGATCCAGCTCCAATTATTGAGGGAAAACCAGGACACTTTATACTGTGGGGGTAGTGGTAAAAAGCTTTAGCTGATAGGTACTTTGTGGGATGCCCTATTTACATATGGAAGTGGGCTCCTGCCAGGCTGCCAGACTGCCTGAGAATCACATAGGAAAACCTGGCATTTCCAGAGCCGGAGGCCATGTTTCTGTGACGGCTACTTCAAAAGACGAGCCAGGAAGATGCCAGAAAAGCACCCTATTGATAAAAGGAGTCTCTGCATTTGAAGCCGAGCCCATGGGCTATCCGGTCATGAAGAGACTACTACTTTACACAACAAGGGTCCCCAACAATAATCCATGTGGCCTAGTATTAAATGATTTGAGCCAAAGCAGAGAGGCTGGGAACTTTGAATGATATTGGGAGGCATATGTGGAAAGAATGAGAGATGGACCTAGGAGGCTGTGAATGCAGGGCTGTGAAGGGGGTTTATTATGAAAAGAAGTAGGGCATGACAAGGGATTTTTGCAGAGTGAGGGCAGAGTTAGTGTTATATTTCTGGAACTTGTTCTGCCCATAGCATGCATAATAGATCAAAATGAGAAAGCAAGCAGGCATAGCTATTGAGTTCAATTTAACAATATTTATTACATGCCTAAGATGCATTGGACATTGGGAGAAAAGATGTAATTCCTTTCCTGAGGGGACCTATAGCCTAATGAAGGAGGGAGAGAAATGACCAGGTAGTTGTAGTAAGCATGCTAAGCAGCACAAGCTAGAAGCATCGAAAGCCTGAATAGGCATTATAGGAAAGGCACTAGAGGTGAAGTCAAGGGATTTTCTGATGTCATGACAAGTCTTAAACATAGACATAGAGGCAAAGAGAGAAGGATCCTCATGTACAGCCTTGAATTTTCAGTCATGGTGCAATGATAGTATTTAATGAGGGGACTGAATAAGAGGGAGATGGTTTGTGAGAAAAATTAATGTGGATTCAGGCTTAATAAATGTAAAGTCCTAAAAGGTGCATTTGTTGGATTCAGACACAGTTTAGTTCAGCTATACTAAGAAATGTCTATTTTTCTCTTTCATCTAACTTGATAATATAAGTTGGCCTTTTCTCAGAGACTGTCTTCAGGAATCTTCTAGCAACCCTTGGATTTCATCTTGTACTAAAGCAGAGTGCCCTTACTCATTGGATTATTGGTGCCATATCGGCTTTGATTGTCTGGTTCACCTCTCCTTCAGTTGTCTAGCCAGGGATGGAGATGGAGAACTATAGGACAGTAATGGGCAACATTGTAAGACCATTCATCAGGTACCAAGGGCACTCTTTACAGACTGAGAGTAAATGGGGCCTGTTCTCTAATGGATAGAATAAGATACTCCTGTACTAACAGGAGTGATTCTGCAAGAACAGCAAGCGTCTCTGTTACATATTAAATTAACATCACCTGGTGTGCTCTTTAACAAGCCCTTGTTGAGAAGAATTGTTATTACATGCAAACCATAGGTCAGGAAGTAGCACTTCATTGAGGCTAAAGGTGATGCAGTTGGTATTAGTAGAGAAATCAGGATTCTATTACTCCTCTTTCCATTTACGTGTAGGAGGTAGGAAGTGTAGCCTCATGGGACTGGGAGATGACTCAGTGCGCAAAGGTCTGATGACCTGAGTTTAAGTCCTCAAACTCATATGAAAAGCTGGAAAGAGTAGTGTGCTTCTGCAATCCCAGTTTTCCTCTGGGAAATGGGAGACTGAGACAGGAGAATCACCTGGAAGCTCATGCGCCAGCTACTTTGGCATATGCAAGGGCAAAAACCTAACAAACTATAACCAAAACAAAAGCAGACAAAAACCAAAGAGACCATGCCTCAAAAACAAGGTGGAAAGGTGAAGGCTAACTTCCAAAATTTATCCTCTGACCTCTACACATGCACCATGGCACATAAGTACCTACACACACACATATACACTCCCTCCGGCTGCGGGTCCTGGAGATCGTGACTGCAGGCAGGGCTTAATAATTCAGTGAGAAAGATCAGGGGACAAAACCAAGAGAGACCTCCAGATTCGGGTTAACAAATGTGAAAGAGATGCTAGCCAAGGAGAGTTGGCTAGAGACAGTGAAAAAGAGAAAGGAAGTGAGAAGAGCAGTGTTAAACCACGGGTTTCCCTTCATTCATGCATATTCTCATGTTTTGAAAGTATCATGAAAGCACAGAAGTACTTACAAAATTAAGTGTGCGTATATGGTATGTGTATACATATGCATGTGAATGTAGGTGCATGTGCATGTTATGATGCATGAGTATAGATCAGAGGACAACATTTGAGAACTGGTTTCTCTTTCCACCATGGGACCCACAGATCAAACTCACGTACTCAGATCTGTGAAGCAAACACTTTTCCCAGCTTATGCATCTCACTACCCCAAGTATAAAGGAGTTTCAGTTGAAATACACATGCCTATAGTCCTTAGAATTTGAATAGTCTAAATATAAACACATTCTGAAAACAGCACCCTGTTTGGTGTCTAACATCAGTGGCTTTGTTAGTCCCATTGATAGATAGGATGATAACAGGTAGCATGCAGTACATAAACTACATTTGCACATGTATATATGAATTACATTATACATACATATGTTGCATATATATTGGATTGAACTTATCTCTCATACATACACATGGTGTTGCTTCCTGTTTACTTATTTTTTTCTCATGATGGCTCTACAAGGTAATTCCAGTTATCTTTAATTTACAAAAGAGAATACCAAGGTACAGAAAAGTGAAGGAACTCTGATTAGTCAATGTATGTTCAGTTGGATACACAATATCTCCCTCCACTCTCTCCCCTCTTTGCCCTTCTATTCTGGGATCAAACCCAGAGCTTAGTGCAGGCTGTGCCAGTGCTCTGCTACTGACTTACAGCCCTGGAATCACTTTTTAAAAATTTTATTATTTTTATTTTATGCGTATGCATGTATTGCCTGCATGTAGATAAGTGCACCCATGTCATGCAATGCGCTCAGAGGTCAAAAGAGGCTGTTGGATCCCCTGGGACTGGAGTTATGGACAGTTGTTAGCTGCCGTGTGGGTTCTGGGATTCGAACCTGGGTCTTCTGCAAGAAGAACCAGTGTTCGTAACCACTGAGCCATCTCTCCAGCCCTGGAATCACTTTCTTAACCTGTTTTACACTGCCCTTGCTTAGCATACATAGGCTTGTCTACATAGCTCTGAAGAAGGGTGCATTAACAAAGGCGATTTTTTTCTTCTTTTCTCTTATAAAGCAATTTTAACCTACGATATCCTTTACTTACTTACCAAGAGAACAGTGACAGAGCAGTGTGGCTTTTGATGTTTGAATCTAAGCATCATTTAGGCTCTGAAGGACTAATGGTCATCACTTGTGAGGGTGCTTGTGACTGAAAAGGTCAGCAGGTAGAAAAAATAGTGATGAGAACACACACCTGTGCCACACCATCAATCAGCTTTACAACAGTGCTGGCCTTTGTCAGTATTTCTCAAAAGAAAAATCGTAAGACAGCAAAAACAAAGAGGCACAAATGAGCATAACTGGAATCAGGTTAAGACCTCTGTGAAAACATGAGACACTAGGTCTTTTTGCTTCAAAAGACAGTCTCTCAGTCCTGTGTTCTTTAGAGAATTCTGTCTGCAGTTGTTTTTTTCACATCCTCTGCTCGAATTCCTCCCGTTACCTTTCCTAGAGTGGAACTTTTCCTGATCCTTTCGTGTCTTTCTGAATTTTCAGCACCAGCTCATACAAGCAACTCCAGGAATTATATCAGCATGAAAGTTTGTTTTGTGTTAAGCGGTTTCATTGGCTGTGAAATAGCAGAAGTCGTTTTCACTAGTGCTATTTTGGACTCATAGGAGAAAACGCAAATGATCAAAATCTATTTTGCTTAGTGTTGAATGACTACCTGTTCTCATCTTACCATCAGATTACTCAGATTTGGTCTGTCTTCTTTTTTTGCCTTATGCATGGTATATACATGCTTTACCAGTGACGTACAGCCCTAGAATCAGTTTCTTCAGACATGCTGAATGGTGGTGCGATGCAGGCCTTATCACTGACTTGCATATGTGCCATGACTTAAATATTAAAGCGCAGTGCAATTTAGTATCATTTCATATTCTAGTGTCATAATATTCATTGGTTAAATATAAGCCCTGCTTAGGTGGATAACACCTGTTATGGATTTTTATCACACAGACGTTTCCCTTAATCTAGTGTGTTACACACATGGGTGAGGGATGCTTTTGCTCTTCCATTTTTGTTTTATTAATGCTGTTTGCCCTTTAGTTTTTTTCTTTTCCCTTCCTTTGAAGAGTTTAAATTTGTTGCTGTGCTTCAGAGAGTTTCTCCCAGTGAAACTGTAAGATTTATTAATCTTGTTCCTTGTTTTGAAATCCTCATTTTGTGAGGATTAGATATTGTTTATTTTTGGCTGCTTCAGGTTACCGGGTTTATTGCTATGAAGATAGGAACTTTCAACAGATTTGAACAGGTTTTTACGGTTGGTTGATTTGGTTGATTTGGTTTTTTTCTTTGAAAGCATTTACAGAGTTGGTTAAGACAGTGAACAAGTACCACAGAATAACTGGGTCAGTGAAGATTGCTTTGCATCCTTCCTGTCCTTCCATTGGGAGGTTGAAGCATTGTCCTAGTTGTTTCTAAATTTTCCTCACTGGATCAGCAAAACCTATCCCTGAATGTTGTGTCCTGAGTCTCAAGGCCCTGGCAAGGCTAGTTCTGTGGTTCTGTACTGTTACTAGAGACATGTACCTCAACTTCAAGGTTAATGTCTCATAGAAGACAGTTGAGTTTCACTCTGAAGTGCTTGAAATCTGCTCTCTCTTACAACACTGTTTGGCAGTTTGGCAGTTTTTCATATTTCTTTTAAATTTTAATTATAACCCATCAAGTCTTAAGCAATTACTTCTGGGTTGGATTCTTGATGAATGTCATAGCAGGGTGTTTTAATTTAATGGATCCAGAAAAACATCTGTTTCTAATATTTTAAAAGCCAATTTATATGGAAATTCATTTAATACACAGTCAATACACGGAGACATGAAAAATCAGAATGGAAAATCAAACCACTGTGATGTAGTTGGTCTTCCATTAACAAAGGATTTTGCTCAGCTGCTGCTACTAGTTAACACTCACATATTGTAGCTTAGAAGAAACAGCAGGGCATTTCTCACAGAAATGGAAAGGTTGTTAGCATGGGCTGGTATGGTCAGTGTCCTCTATCCTGCTGTGCGTGACTTCTATCCCCAAGGACACTTTATGGACCATGGCACATTCCATGTTGCCAAAAGGAGGACTAGAGACAGGAGGATAAGTTTTCCCTCTCAAGATGCTTTCTGGAAGTTATCCCATGACCATATTTAACATCAAAGGGAATAGGAGAAATAACCATGTGCTCAGTTTAAAACTGAAATTCTGTTAAGTTGGAAAAAGAAAACCATATATATTTGAGAACAATAAGCTGTTTCTGCCTTGTCATTTTAAGATATAGTTTTAACAGAACTGTTTTTGGTGAACATTGAGAAACACTGACTAGTTCTCATAAGTCTTATATACATAAGGTACTAGTATAGAAATTGGCAGGGTATAGATTATCATCAATAAATCATCAATAACTGATAGCCTGTTTTAATTCTAAACCCAAAATATACTTGATTTCAGAAGTTATGAGCCAAGTAGACTTTAATAAGGGACTTTTGGTAGATTATATAGCAATCTTTATATATAATAATAATGGCTAATAGGGCAGAGGGTCTTCAGAATGCTCATGTGTCTAAAAACAATGACCTTTGTTCCTCTCTAGTGAAGATAAATGAATAATTACAAGTATTTTCTAAGTGATTTTAAGGTAAGACTATTACAGACACAAACTCGGAGAGGCTCATTGAGGAGCAATTAGAGCTGCAGTAGAACGTCACCATTGGCTAGCTGTCTAAGCCCCGTGGAATACGAACTCTGCTGTTTCTCTTTTAGTCCCTTTAGATGGGAAGCTTAACCCATGTGAATGGTTTTGAAGTCAGACAAGAATTACAGAAATGGGACTCAGAGCTCTTTCCTTTAATCCAAAGCTTTTCCAGTGTGATTTTTGGTAATATTCATGAGTGTCTTTTGAGCTTTCAGCATATAGCATAACTGGTGAAGGAGCTTGGAGGTCTGAATCTTTGGGTCAGCCTCCTATCATGTGTTCTTCAGCTTCTAAAATGCCTGAAATGCTTTAAGAAGCCCTGATATTGGACTAGTTGAGAGTCTTCTAGTTATAGAGCTTCATAGTTCTCTTGCCTTCTGACTCAGGTGCCTGTGTCATGCTCTGAGAATATAGAGATCACTGTACTAGGGACATAAAATACTGCAGTGCCATCCTATTGACCAGGAACTATCATGGTAAAATGAAGAATCTTTTAAATGGAATCATTTACATATCTTCTTCAACATGAGTAATTTATCCTCTTAGGACTATTGATTACTTATTATTTGTTTTGATACTTTAAAATTTTGATAGTTTGATTCTGAATAAGTATTACTAAAATCTACCATGGATAAGATAAATTTTCTTTCCAATACACATTAAAAGTATAGCAATTAACAGCTTTACAGGGTATATCTACCTTCTTAAATGTCTCCAGTGGTATATGGATGATAGTTTCTGAGATTCAGAATCGTAAGAACAGAACAAGCTGTCATGCCCTTTGCTACTATTCCAAATGCATATGATGCTGAACTAGTTTTAATTAATCTTTTTCAGCCATAATTTCCTCACCTTAGAGATGTAGATAGTAAGATCTGCCTCATCAGTGCTGTTCTAAAGTTTAAATGAGAAGATATAGCAAGGGGGCAAATTGCCAGATAGCAGGTGCTCGGCAAACAGTAGCTCCTTCGTTCCTGGTATTTATGTGGAAGTCTGAGGCATGAAATCCTGGATATATTTTCCTATCAGGAGACAATGAAGTGCCATTGTGATTTTTACAGGTGATAGTAACTCCTTTGAGAGAAATGGGAAAGGCCATGAAACAGATGAAGGCAAGAAGGAAATTCTAGGTAGGAGAAGAGCCATCTTCCTGTCTCTCAAGATCTCTAGGCCCTCTCTAGTCTAAGGACCAACAGCATGAATAGTGCTGGGGAACATGCCAGTGGTGTGGTATCATCTCTGGCTTCTCCCCTGTCCTCCATCAGAGCCAACCTTTCACCCTGATACCCAGGTGATTTGTGCCTAGGAGAAGCAGTACTCTGGGACCTGCTGTTCTATTTAAAGTTCATTTTGAATAGGGGCCAGTCCTAGATCTAGCTGTATCCCCTGGATGAGCAGTTCCTGGGCCATCTTAAAAATGTAGAATACCTTGGGGCTGGAGAGATAGTGCAGTATTTAAGAACACTGTTCTTGCAGAAGACCCAGGTTCGAATCCTAACACCCACATGGCAGCTAACAACTGTCCATAACTCCAGTTCCATGTGATTCAACAGTCTCTTCTGTCCTCTGCGGGCATTGTACTGCATGGGTGCACTTACCTATATGCAGGCACTACACTCATAAAATGAAAATAATAAATAAAAAATATATATTTTTAATGTAGAATCCCAGGCAGCATGCTAACTTGAAGCCTCCAGACTGCATTCTTAGCTAGGATGACACAGAGGCATCGGGGCAGTTGTTTGGGAGCTGCTACACTGAGGCTAAAATCATTGGTGGAACCCATGTATTTATTCTTCAAACATTTTTCTTTCCAACAAGGAAAAAGCTTTGCAGGAAAAGAAAACCATCCCTCAGTGTAGTGTTAGTAAGTGTTAATGACAAGATCCAAGTTCAACCTGTATGTACTTGGAATCCCATCATAAAGCCATATAATAAACAAGTTTTTGAAGAAGATGCTATCTCATCAATGCCATATTTCTTTTTCTTTTTGTATTTTACATTTACCTTTTTTTTTTTTAACATTTTGTTTTTCAGCCGTGCTATCAAGACGAATCAGGACCTCCTCCCAGAAACCCCATGGACACACATTTTCTACAATGATTTTTGGGGGACTCTTCTAACTCACAGCGGTAGCCACAAGTCCTACCGGCCACTCTGCACTCTTTCTTTTCGACTGAACTATGCTATTGGAGGACTGAATCCTTGGAGCTACCATCTTGTCAATGTCCTGTTGCATGCGGCTGTCACCGGTCTCTTCACACACTTCTCCAAGGTCCTCCTTGGGGATGGATACTGGACTTTCATGGCTGGTTTGATGTTCGCTTCTCACCCCATTCACACAGAGGCAGTGGCAGGCATCGTAGGACGGGCAGATGTTGGTGCCAGTCTCTTCTTTCTCCTCTCCTTGCTCTGCTACATTAAGCACTGTTCTACAAGAGGCTACAGTGCCAGGACTTGGGGCTGGTTCCTGGGGACTGGACTGTGTGCAGGATGCAGCATGTTGTGGAAGGAACAAGGAGTGACTGTCCTAGCAGTTTCAGCTGTTTATGATGTCTTTGTATTTCACAGGCTCAAAATGAAACAGATCTTACCTACCATTTACAAAGTAAGTGATTGTTGCCTCTAGAGCATTGGATTACTGAGTAATCTACTTGCTTGGTCCTTTGGCACCATTTAAAAAGCAAATTTGTTCTTTTTCAAGCAGAATTTAAAATGTTTCCTTTTGATCTTCTGGTAAGTAGAAGTGTCTTTTTGACCTTTCTTTACTCAGTGCTGTTGCAGTCACTGCTTGTCTTATTTCTCAGGTTTCAGAACTTGTTTCCATGATTTCCAAGGTGGCAGAAGAATAATTTTGCCTTATAAAAATATGTATCTTTATTGGTTTTGGTTCATTCTTTCTTTTTGCTAAGTTCCCTATAATCCAATAATTGCCTATGATGAATATTTGTAAAAATAACACAGCTGACGACTGCGCTAGATGTTGGATTCCGTGGAGGGAAACCCTTTGTAATTTGTTAAGATTACTGTTCCTCAGTTTGAAAAACATCCCTCTGTAGTGCATGAGGAAGTCAGACGCTTAAACAATGACTCATGCTCACCTTTTCCTTGTTGTTTGTGTGTAAGAATACAAGACGCAAAACACAAAATGGTTATTATAAGTTTTGCCCTGAGGCCAATTAAGACCTTTGCCTCAGGGCTTAATGTTTGTGTATCCCTTAGTGGCTTCAAATGTAATTCTGTTCCAAGGTCACAGAAGGATTTTGGAGTCCCTGTGCTTTTCTGCTAAGCACATTACGTATCCCTGAATAGGTACATAAAATATATAGAAATCAAACACTTACTGAAAAAGGATAATAAAGAAATTGATTTTAAAATAATTCTTTGATACACATATACACATATATAGATATATATGTGTGTATATATATA
>NW_008330777.1:7033118-7038482 GCF_000622305.1 Nannospalax galili
ATATATAATTTACCATTTATTAAAGACAAGCAATTCTGGATAGCAATGAAGTGATATGCAAGTTTATTTTTACATTACATGTTGAGTCTTGGCTGACTATTAGTTACTATAGTTACTATAGAACAAAGAACGTTTCAGGCTTTCCCAGAGCCGATCAATATTTTCATTCTGTAACTGTTAATTCTAGCACCACCTCACATAAATATGTAGTAAAAAATGGTAAAAATATGTCTAGTGATATTTTGGATGTGTTGGAAATTCTGTTCTAATCTGAAGTCAAAATTCACGTAACACTATTCTATGAAACTTAAGTTAGCAACTCAAACAAATTTTAAAATCAAGCATTCTAGCACAATATAATGCAACGATATTTAATTTGATACTTACATGCTGAGGCATGATGATAGGAAAATATTAAAAGTCTGTATTTTCTGTAATCAAGCTAGTATATTTTTTTTAGAAGCAGAAAACTGTGTTCAGTAAACACACTGCAGTTCATAACATACAGTAGTCTCAAATCTGAGCTGTGGTGTCTGTCTTAGGCAGTGTTTGGTTACGTACAATTAGATGCATGCCTTGTGTGTTTCGAACCAAGACTTATGAAATCACAAAGAACACAGGCTAATGCTGTGAAAAACACCTCAGGTTCTCAATGACACCTTTGCCTCTTGCCAAGGATTTTTATAACCTTCACGTTGAGTTAAGCTAATTTCTGTGGGGGTCATAATTCACAGTTTGAGAAACTACGTTATAGACTCTAAGGGGCAGATGTAAGGGTCCTCTTGAGGAACTGTCTGCCTTGCCAACTCTTCATTTTCCTTCACTCATAAAGCTCACCTTTGGTTTGATTTTGATTTTTTTGTTGTTGTTTTGGTCTTTTTTTTTTGAGACAAGGTCTCCCTCTAGCCCCAGCTGGCTTTCACTTGCTATGTAGACCAGGTTGGTCTCTACCTGTCTCTAAAGGCATGTTCCACCACACCTGATCACCTTTGGTTTGATTTTAAAGATAAAAATTAAATAAACCCAGCCAAGGTTTAGAAACTGCAGCCATGTTTTAGGCAGGTTCCCATATTTCTTTTGGACATAAGAGAAGACATCTTAAAAATCTTATCGAAGCCTGGCATGTAGGCATATTCCTTTAATCCAGCACTCAGGAGGCAGAGGCAGGCAGATCTCTGTGAGTCTAGTGAGTTCCAGGCCAATTGGGGCTGGAGAAAACCCAGACTCAAAAAACCACAGGAAGGAAAGAAGGAAGGAAGGAAGGAAGGAAGGAAGGAAGGAAGGAAGGAAGGAAGGAAGGAAGGACACAAACATAAAATGTTACTGATTTGATTGAGATGAGAGTCTTCCCAGACTCAAAAAACCACAGGAAGGAAGGAAGGAAGGAAGGAAGGAAGGAAGGAAGGAAGGAAGGAAACATAAAATGTTACTGACTGATTTGATTGAGATGAGAGTCTTCCCACATTGCCCAGGCATGTCTTGAATGGGCTCAGCTGAGCTGCCCACCTCAGTCCCTGGGTACCTGAGCCTGGAGGTCTACTCTACAATACGTAAGAAGCAACAGATTGTAGTTTTGAATACTTACTATAAAGAGGCTGTCAGTTTTTTCTAATTTTGACTATTTTTTTCTTCCCCAATTCTCTTTTGCTTAAATTTGAACCATGAAGAAATTAGAAAAAGAATACATGGCAGTAGGGAAACCAAAGCATTTATTACTTTAAAAAATGTTATGTTAAAAATACTTATCTTCTTTTATTTATTTATATATATGTGCCTGTGTGTGTACCCATGCCCATGAGCCTTCAGTCTAGTAGTGGGCATCAGATTTCTCTGAGCTGGAGTTATAGGCATAACTAGGATCCAAACTCTGGCACTCAGGATTAAGCAGCAAGCTATCATAACCATCGTACTATCTGCCCAGCCCTTTTATTTTTAAATCATTCTCTTTCTCTTTGTCTCTCTCTCTCTCCTTAAACTTAGCAGGCCATGTAGTCACTGCTTGTTTTTTGCCCTGTGGGGAACATAACCTTTCCACTTAGAACGCAAGAATTAAGGCTTAATGAAGTTCTTTTGTGATTTCAATTAAATTTTATAACTTTAAAGAAAACTCTACTTAGAGTTTGATGTTTGAAAACAACATATGGTTTGCAAGTCAAGCTCTTAATTTCAAATCAATTTAATTCTTTCGAGGAGAATTACAGAAACAAATCATTTTTTCTTAACATGATGTCACAAAATGAATTATTTTTCTTAACATGATGTCGCCAACAATAACAAACCTTGTTTTACTGGAATTAAAAAAGGATTAGTTCAGTTCCTGGTCCTTGTTCTTATGGAGGTGACAGTCTGTTTGAGAACAGAAACTTAGTAGCTTTTAGGACCTCCTGTTGCTAACCTGTGAAACACTGAGGTTTCTTATATAGAATTTCCAATTCACTAGCTCATTATTTTGATATGTTAATCCAGGACTTGCTTTTAGGACCTTAAAAGTTCTTTTCTGAGAAATTTTCAGTTCTCCAAGCATATTTTCAAGGGCAGAGTTGTTTGCTGTAAAGCTCCTTTCTGTAAGAATATTCTAAACAATAACTGGGATGTACTTAGAAAATTATTTGTTTATAGGAGATTAAAATTCATCTGAGCTTTCTGTATTTTATCTGGCAGGCTTACTCATGCACCTGCTGCTTATGAGAAATTAAATGCCACTAACAGTGGAATTCCTTATAGAGTGAGGTTGCCCTGTCAGTGTATTAGGAAAGGACCTCATATTGATGAAGGTCCTGTGGGTTGTTTCCAAATGAATACTTACTCCAACTACTGGCACCCTTTACTTTTCCGCAAGCACCAGCAATGGGAGCACTGGAGTGGAGGCAGCAAGACCCTTCATCTGATGATACCTACGACTTTATCTCTGGTATTCTTAGCTCTTAGGTCAATGGCCTTAATGAAGACCTACATTCTTTTTTTATTTCATTTTATTTTACTTTTTAAAATTATTTATTTAATAACCACATACTTAGAAGCATTTCATTATAGCAGCATTGACATATTCAATAACAATTTCCAGAGCTAAGATGCATCTCTTCCAAAACTGGCTATAAATTTTTAAGTTCACAGTTGAATTATTACACTTTTACAATATTGTACTCAGTATAAACCCTATAACATATAAAATTAATTGAGATTTTAACCTTTAAAAAGATCTCCATTTCATTATTAAAATACAGTTTTCTTACAGAAAGACTCATTGGTTTTGCTAATAACACTTAGATGTTGGCACATGCATCTCTAATCTATATCTGATTATTACTAGCCAAAATTGTTTGCACTTGGATCCTTGGCGCCTGTGTATGTCTATAAAGTCATTGAGTAGATTTCAGTGGTAATGTTTATCACCTCTACTAATTAGCATGATGTAAATTTCCATGCTTCCTCCTAAAATATAATACATTTAAAAATTTTTATTGATTTTTTTTATGGTGTGTGTATATCACACAGAACATCCCAAACCATCTTATTCAAATAGAATGTTGAACTCAGTATAAGCCCTGTAAGACATTAAATTGAATGAGTTTTTAACCTTTAAAAAAGGTCTCCATTTCATTTTACAATATAATGTTCCTTGCAGAAAGACTCATTGTTTTTGCTACTAACACTGAGATGTTAGTGCATGAATCTCTAATCTATATGTATCTGATTATTAATCGGTTGCACTTGGATCCTTGGCGCCTCTGTATGTCTATGAAGTCATTGGGTAGATTTCAATGCTAATGTTTATCACCTCTACTAATTAGCATGATGTAAATTCCCATGCTTCCTCCTCAAATATAATACATTTTTTTAATTTGTTTAATTTTAAATTGATTTTGTGTGTGTGTGTGTGTATGTGTGTGTGTGTGTATCACACAGAACATCCCAAACCATCTTATTCAACTATATACCCACTTCCCAGGTGGCACCCTCCCATAGCCTCCCTCCCCCTACTAGAACCCTTATACTCTGATATCCCGGTTACTGTCTGGTGTGTTGTTGGCACCGCAGCCATTCCCCACTAATTGCCCTTCTGGTGGATCTACTCAGCCTATCTAGAGACCTTTGTTTTAGGAGGGTCAGCTATTCCTTATCTAGCCGTAATCAGTTGTTGTCCTGGTTTGTTTCTTCATTGCTGTGACAAAACACTCTGACCACTACCAACTTGGGGGAGGAAAGGGTTAATTTATCTTATATCTTCCAGGTCACAGTTCATCAGAGAGCCCAAGCTAGGAACTCAGGGCAGGAACCTGGAGGCAGGAGCTGGAACACAGGCCATGGAGGAACACTGCTTACTGGCTTGCTCCCCTGGCACCTGCTCAGCCTGCTTTTTTTATACAACACAGTCCCACCTGCCCAGGGGTGGCACCACCCACACTGGGCTGGGCCCTCCCACATCACTCATCAAGAAGATGCCCCTCAGACATGGCCACAGACCAGTCCAATAGACACAATTCCCCAATTGAGGCTCCCTCAACCCAGGTGTTTTAGGAAGATCAGCTCTAGCAGCTGATCTAGCAGCACAGTTGCCAACCGTCCTTTAGATAAGATTGGGGTCTGTTGTTCATTTTCCCTGTTCTATGCTGGGTTACTATCTGGGAGTCCCTTTGGCCACCCTGACCAACAACTCAAAAGAAGGTTTCTCCTATCTGGCATTGTTGCTTGTTATGTAGCATTTAGCTATGCATATGGATTCTGAAGAAATTATATTGGCCTCTTTAATCTTTGGTTATACTTTCCTTGTGGGTGTTTAAGACCATACAGTTGGCCCAGATAAACCAATTTACTTTTACTCTTAAGGTCATTTGAGTATCTGTTCCTCAGGGGTCCATGGGCTTGGGAGGAGCCCCTCACTCCTTTCTTTTACCAGTTCCACCTACGTGAAGATAAGTCTAAGGTCCAGCTTGACTATGGTTGACTTCGCTTGGAAGCATAGAGGAAATGATTCCTGTGTTGACCCTCCTCTTTGTAGACTGGACACTGGTTCAAGTCCATCTGGTGGGGGTCTCCTTAGCCTCGTTGATCAAGAGGACAGGTGACCCACCACAATTACAGGACATTTTGAGAGGTGCTCGTAGTCCCCTGGAACTAGTCGACCTAGGAGGGCAAGAAGCAAAAACTGTCCTTTATGTCCCTCTGACCAAATATTATAGGCCTCAAAGTATGTCTGTTAAACATCCAAGAAGGTTAGTTCCACCAGTCTGGTACTTTTAATTACTGTGTGTCATGTAGATAAATCTTGGGCAAAGATCAATTGTTCTCAGCTAAACCTTACCTAGACATATATTTCTTGATCTGCTATGTATAATTTATCAGTAGGTACAGATCCTCAAATGG
>NW_008330777.1:7038659-7039110 GCF_000622305.1 Nannospalax galili
TGTTTCTTCTATACCCTTCCCTCCCCACTCCCTTAAACTAACCCAATTTTTATCCATATCTCCCTTATTAAGGCCTGTTTCCTACTGTTCTTCTCTTTTAGGTTCTTTCTTTTCCTTTACCTCCCTGTTTCCTCTCCATTGTCCTGGTTCCTGTAGATATTTCTGCATACATACTCACTTATCAGAGTTTGGTTCTAGGATCCACATATGAGGGAGAACATATGTTGAATTTTTTTCTGAGTCTGTTTCACTTGGTATAATAGTTTCTAGTTCCATCCATTTACCTGCAAATTTCATGATTTCATCTTTGTTTACTGCTGAGTAAAACTCCGTCGCTTAAATAAACCATATTTTTGCTATCCACTCATCAATTAAAGGACACTTAGGTTGCTTCCATCTCTTAGCTATTGTGAAAAGAGCAGCAACAAAAATGGATGTACAAGTGTCTCTG
>NW_008330777.1:7039293-7043994 GCF_000622305.1 Nannospalax galili
TGGTTTTAATTTGCATTTCCCTAATTATTAGTGATGTTGAATATCTTTTAAGAGATGTTTTATTTATTTATTTTTTTGCAGCTATTGTGAAGGGGACTGTTTCCACGTGCTCTTTCTCTGATTTCTTGTTATCAGTATATAGAAAGGCTACCAACTTTGTATGTTAATTTTGTAACCTGCCACTTTACTGAACATGTTAATAATTTCTAGGAGGTTTCTGGTGGAATTTTTGGTGTCTCTTAGATATAATGTCATATCATCTGCAAAAAGTGATAATTTCATCTCTTCTTTTCCAGTTATTACTCCTTTAATTTCCTGCTCTTGTCTTATTGCTCTTGCAAGAGTTTCAAGCATTATGTTAAAGAGGGGTGGAGATAGTGGACAGCCTTGTCTTTTTCCTGATTTCAGTGGGAATGCTTCCAATTTTTCTCCATGTAGAATGATGTTGGCTGTGGGATTGTTATATATGGCTTTAATTATGTTGAGGTATGGTCCCTCCAGTCCAATTCTCTCTAGGACTTTGAACACAAATGCATGTTGAATGTTGTCAAAGGCCTCTGAGTCTATTGAGATGACCATGTGGTTCTTGTCTTTGAGCCCATTTATATGATTTATGACGTTTATTGACTTACGTATATTGAATCATTCCTGCATCTCTGGGATAAAGCTGACTTGATCTTGGTGAGTGATCTTTTTGATGTGTGTCTGTATGTGGTTTGCAAGTATCTTGTTGAGAATTTTTGCATCTATGTTCATTAAGGATATGGGGCTATAGTTTTCTTTTTTGGTTGTATCTTTGCCTGCCTTTTGTAGTAGAGTGATGCTGGCTTCATTGAAGGAATTTGGAAGTTCTCCCTCCATTTCCATCTTTTTGAATAAATTAAAAAGATCTTGGATGTAGGTATTCTTTAAATGTGTGATAGAATTCTGCTGTAAATCCATCTGGTCCTGGGCTTTTTTTAGTTGGGAGGCTTTGTATTACTCTTTCAATTTCTTTTTGTGTTATGGGTCTGTTTAAGCAGTAAATCTCTTCTTAATTTAGTTTTGGTGGCTTTTGTTCCTTTAGATATCCGTCCATTAGTAGTATATAGGTTTTTAAATTATTCCCTTACAATGTTCTGTATCTTTCTGGTGTCTGTTGTGATGTTTCCCCTTTCTTCTTTGATTTTGTTGATTTGGAGGTGCTCTTTCTTTCTTTTGGTTAATTTGGCTAGCAGTCTGTCAATCTTTTTTATCTTTTCAAAGAACCAGCTCCTGGAATTGTTGATTCTTCATATTGTTTTCTTTGATTCAATTTCATTAATTTCTGCCCTGATACTTGTTATTTCTTCTTGTCTGCAGGGTTTGGGTTTTGTTTGCTGTTGTTTTTCAAGTGTGTTGAGTTGCAACGTTAAGTCATTTATTTGTTTTCTTTCAGATTTTTTGATCTAGGCACTTAGAGCTATGAGCGTCCCTCTAAGGACAGCTTTCAGCATGTCCCAGAGGTTTTGTTGTATTGTATTGTCCTTTTTGTTTGCTTCTAAGAATACTTTTTTTCTTTCTTAATTTCTCTTTTGACCCATTCATCATTCAGAATTGTGTTGTTTAATCTCCATGTGTTCATGTAGTGATTAGGGTTTCTTCTGGCGTGGATTGTAAGCTTTATTGCATTGTGGTCTGATAGAATGCATGGAATCATTTATTCTTTTTGCATTTGTTGAGGTTTGTTTTGTATCCCAGTATATGGTCGATTTTGGAGAAGGTTCCATGGGTGCTGAGTAGAAAGTATGTCCTTTGGTGCTTGGGTGGAATACTTGGTAGATAGACATTAACAGACTTAAGTCCATTTGATATATGGTATTGTTTATTTCAGATGTCTCTCTGTTAACTCTCTGCCCTGTTCACCCATCTAGTGGAGACAGTGGGGTATTGAAGTCCCCTACTATTAATGATTTGGGATTAATGTGGATCTTAAAATCCTGTAGTATTGTTTATGAAGTTGGATGCACCAGCGTTTGGTAAATATATGTTCATGATTGTAATATCTTCTTCATTTATTGCTCCTTTGATTAGAATGAAGTGGCCCTCTTTATCTCTTCTGATTAGTTTTGGTTTAAAGTCTATTTTGTGAGATATTAGAACTGCTATGCCTGCTTTTTTCTTAGTGCCATTTGCTTGGTATATTTTTTTCCATCTTTTCACTTTGAGATAGTGTCTGTCCTTGAAAGTGAGATGAGTTTCTTGCAGACAAAAAAAGATTGGTTTTGTTACTTAATCCGTTCAACTAGTCTGTTTCTTTTAACTGGGGAGAACTTCAGTCCATTAATATTTAAAGTTATTAATGAAAGCTGAGTATTGAATCCTGTCATTTTTATTTCTGTTTACATTCTTGATAATGCTATACTTTTGCACAGTTATACCTTCATTGAACTTCTTTCTGCAACCCTTGGGTATAGTCATTCCTTTCTTCAGCTCTTTGTATTGGTTCCAGAACTCTCTGAAGGACTGGTTTTTTGGACATGAATTCCTTCAGCTTATTTATGACATGGAAGATTTTTCTTTCCCCTTTGACTATAATAGACATTTTGACTGGGTGAAGGATGTTGAGCACCTTTAAAAGTGCTTCATAGCCATTTTTGCTTCTTCGTTTGAGAACTCTGTTTAGGTCTATTGCCCAACTTTTCATGGAGTCATTTCTCTTTGTTTTGTACTTTTAGTGTTTTTACTGTGATGTGCCATGGAGAGTTTCTTTTCTGGTCATGTCTGTTTGGTGTTCTATATGCTTCTTGTATTTGTATGGACTCCAGTTCTCTCTTTTGATTTTATATTGGAGTGGCCAGATTGCTTTTGTCTTCAGGAATTCCCACAGAGGCCCAAGTCAGATGGGGATCAGATGCTCTCAGGCTATCTCCTAATGTCTGGATTTCTCTAGGAAAGATTTTGGCCTCAGGAGTTTGGGGGTTGGACTGGCCTGGGAGCTGGCCACGGAAAGCTGGTGTCCGTGCCACCCAGAGATGCAAAGGAAGATGGGCACAGGAATTGGCCCCAAAGGCTCCTGGGGTCTGCAATGAGGACCTAGATTGGTCTGGATGCAAAGGATCAGGAAGAGGGAAGGTCATCCCGGGGTCCAAGAAAGAGGCTGGCGGGTTGTGCAGGCTCAGGGAAGTAGAGGGAGGTGAGGGTGGGGCCAGGCCCAGAGGCTTCTGGGCACCCGAAAAGGAATGGAGTTGGTCTGGATGCAAAAGATCAGGAAGCAGTGGTGGTTCCTCAGGTGTCTGGGGCACTGAGACAAGGAATGGGACAGGACCCGGGCTAGGAGGAGAGACCAGTGGGGGGAGATGTGAGGGTGAATGAGGCTGCGGGAGTCAAGGTGTGGAGGGCATGATTGACTTACCCAGGAGACAGAGGCCTGAGGGTAGGAGAGAGGCCTGCAGGTTGTGCAGGCCCAGGGGAGCAGAGGGAGGTGAGGGGAGACCTACATTCTTTATATTTATAAGGAAGATTATAGATAATTTTGCCATTCCCTTGATTTTCAACTGAGCTATTGGTTACTCAGAAAGTGATAAAAATATCTTTGACTAGAATGTGTAGTTTTGAGACTGTCTAGTGATCTTTTTGCTCTACTCTAAAGCTATAACAATGAACATATAGATGTAAAGTCAGGTGACAGCACAGTAAAAGGAAAAATGATATAGACCAGAATCCTTGCTCACTAGGGATGAGTAACCTTGTGCTTGTCCCTTGATATATTTCTTTGTCTGGTAATGGAGACAGTTTCTGTCCCCTAGAGTTGTTGAGATGATCTGTGAGTTATTCAATGTGAGAAGTGGTGCTTACTCTTAGAAATTACCTAATACATTAGTTGAAGAGAAAGAAGAGTTGATGGAAACTCTAATTCTTTATCTTACAGTTAAGGCTAGAGAATAACCACTAATAACGTTTAACATCATTCTGTGGTTTCATGGCATACAGTACAAGGATTGCTTAAGAATCTTCTCAGGCTTAACTAATGATGGAATCACAAGCTTTCATTTAAAGACCCATGACATGAGCTTTACAGACATGTCATAGATTGTGTAAGGAAGCTGTGGAAGATTCCATCATCTTGGCTTTTTCCTTTAGAAGAAACTCTTTATGGAGGACATAATGTAAGAGGCATACAGGCATGCTCAACCTTTTGACATTGAGACAAGATGTTGCCATCTACAGAATTCATGTTGTAGAACCATAGAAATGACCAAAAAAAATTGTAAGGTTCTAAATTCACAATATTGAATTGGACTACATTCCTAGCTATTCCAGGGAACATGTGGCCCCAGTACACAGGATGGTCACACCTACAAGATCCTTTACAACCTTAATACAGTCATAATCTTTAATATCATACCAGTTAACTCTGCATCACAGTAATGTCGTTTGTCCAGTGACATACACTTCCTTGCCTTGTTAAAGCATAAACATAAAGAGAAAACTTTTGTACATAAATGTCTGTTTCTATAATACAAGTTGCAGAAGCAGTCAAATAGTCAAACCTTAAAAAATGGCTGTCCTCTTAAAGCTTGGGATTATTTGGACCAGTAAGCATTGATGTCTTTGTTCTGCAATTCATATCCAAATCATAGCCTGCTCACCAAACTCATGTCATCCAGGGCCAGGTAAGTTCAGATCATATCCTGTTACTGTTATTATTCTGCTTGCTCATTGGTGCAATAAGAAAATTCA
>NW_008330777.1:7044183-7044941 GCF_000622305.1 Nannospalax galili
ATTTGACAGAGTTCAAGATTTTTCTGAGAAGGCAGAAATATTAAATTTGTGTCTTTGATATCTATTATTTTTTAATATTGATTACTAATTTAAAAACAAACCCTGGATTTGGGAAGACAGTTCAGTCTATATAGTGCTGAGGTCCTGAGTTCAATATCTAGAATCTGTATAAAGAAAAGTCAAGCACGGTGGTATGCATTTGTAATCCCAGTGCCAGGCAGGAGGAGACAAATGCCTCCTTGGGGGCCAGCTAACCAAGCCTACTCAGCAAGCTCCAGGCCAGTGAGAAACCCTGTCTCAAATAACAACATAGACAGCAGGTGAGCAATGACGCCTGAGATTGTCCTCTAGCCTCTACGTGCATATGTATACACGTACACTTGTGCACACACACACTCATGCACTACTCCCATATAACAAATGAAAATCAAATCCTGTTTGGCCCAAACAGAAATCTTCGAGATGGCTGAATACAGTCAGTTTTGACTGCTAAACTTATTATAAATGAGGCACCGCTCTAGATTATATATATGGCTTTTGCAGTTTTATAAAAGAAGCATCAGGGCTGGAGAGATGGCTCAGTGGTTAAAGCACTGACTGCTCTTGCAGAGGACCCGGGTTCGATTCTCAGCACCCACATAGCGGCTACGAACCATCCTTAACTCCAGTTCCAGGGGAATCCGAAGCCCTCTTCTGATCTCCGCAGCATTGCACGACATGGGTGCACTCACATACATGCAGGCAATACACTCATACAC
>NW_008330777.1:7045104-7074870 GCF_000622305.1 Nannospalax galili
CAGGCAATACACTCATACACATAAAATAAAAATAATAAAATATTTTAAAAAATAAGTAAAAGAAGCATTATATGTGTGTGAGAAAGCATAAGCAAGTATTTGGCATATAGTAGATATTTCATTTAGTATTTATCAAATACATAGTATTTATACCTGACAGGCACTGTTCTTACTGCACTAAAATTGTTAACACATTTAAATTATTCAACAAATGCCTACTGAGAGAACTAATGTGATTTATGAAATACTATGGTTGAATACTGACAAACTATAATTTATTCAGTGGTTAGAAGGATTTGTCAGAAAATATTAACTATAAAAGTTCAGAAATACGTAAATAAAAATCACTTCTTCGAAACATTCCTAGCTGTTACAATTGGAATTCTGTTTCTGAACTTATTACAGTATCCTATCTTTCTCTGTAATGCCTGGCACATAGTTGGTAATCAATTATGGCATTCAACTTAACATGCTTGGTTAAGATGTTAATGTGATGTCCTGTGGTACACTTCCTTTTTTACAATAAGAATTTTACTCCTATATTAGTGGGTTTGGAGTAAGAGTAGGAGAGAAGCATACCAGAAAAAATATATTTTCTCGACCTCTTTCCCAGTGATTATTTTTAGCATTTCTTGTATAACTTTGCCTTACTTAATTTTAGTGTGGTCCAAAATAAAGTGTGAGGAACCTTGATATGTACCTAAACAACCCATTCAAATAAATACTAGACTTTTATCTTACCACAATATTTCATACAAGCTTCCCATGACCCTAGGAGATGTAGGGTTAATAAAATCAGCAAAGCAACATTTTTCTTACCCAGCATCAGTTACCGCTCGCCTAGAGCCATTTGCTGTGCTTATTTAACATCTGTTAACTATTTTAATGTGGAAACAGCTTTTGTTTCTTTATTGGCCTCATCATCAATGAGTTACAGGTGGAAAATTACAAAATAATAAAAGGGGGCAGGGAATCAAAAAGTCAGTGCCAGAATTCTAATAATAGCCCAAGATAATTTGTGAAAATAAAACCCTTTCAGTTTCTTAAGAATTTCTCAAGACATGACTAGTTTTGTTATGCTATCGTTGCTTTCAAGGTGTGCATTATCTCCAAATTAAATTTTGTGGCCCTACTTCACATAAATAAGATAAGAAGGCTATGCTATTATGTGAGAAAATGGGAGGTATAGCCCCTCTAAAAAAGGTGTCATCTCCATAGAGATAACTTTTCATTTTTGCTTTAATGCCAAAGACCATGCATATTACAGATTGCCATTGGTACATGAAGTTTGTCTTTGTCTTAGTTATGACCTTAGCTTCGGATGTATGATTGGAATAAACTTAGCAAATGACTCTTATTGCCAGAGCAGTTAAGGTTTATCATGGGAATGATCCCAGAAGGTGGGAGTTTATGTTCTGTTAAAGGATTTGTGCTCTCTCTATGTATTAAACATTGTCACAGAAGAGGTCAGAAAGAGCCAGGCATGGTAGCAACACCTTTAATCCCAGCACTCAGGGGGCTTGGCGGGGGGGAGCAGAGGCTGGTGGATCTCTGTGAAATCAAGGCCAGCCTGGTCTCCATAGTGAGTTCCAGGTCTGTTGTCACTACAGGGAGACCCTGTCTCAGGAAAAAAACAAAAACAGCAAAACAGAACAAAACAAAAAAATAGGAGCCCGAAAGGGAGATACAGAGATTGCAGATATTTGCACATTGAGCTTATGTGTGCTTTTATATTTGATTAGTTCCTAGGGAGATAATCAGTAGAATCTGTTACCATTTATTGCTCTGTCCTTTTTGTTTCTAGATTTGATTTTGCTTTGGTTCAAGTTGTGACCCTTACATCAACTGTACTGAAATGAAATATGATATTGTGGCTTTTTCTGGTTTTTTTTTCAGCCAACATCTGTGCACTTCAAGTATTGTTCTACTTTCTTAGGGTTTTCTTTCGCATTCTTTACCTTACAGTTGACTTTGTGAGAATCCAGATATAGCAAGGTACCTGATTCTAGTCACAGAATTTCCTAGCCTTACTGAAGCTGTAGCGGTATTTGTCATGTACTTACACATGAATTTGGATTTCCTCCCAGTATACTTGTTGTGCCATTTAATATTCATGACCTATAGTTCTATAAAACTTTGAACAGCAGCCAACATTGCTAATCAGATAATATCACAAATAAAGTCAAGGTTCAAAAATATTTTACAGTTCAAAAAGTCAAAGATTAATAAGGTCTTTCATTCCTGCAGGTGGCTCCTTTGTGTGACTGAGGTGAGATGATTAGGTAGTCCAGCTGCAGTTTAGGTTGAAGATGAGTAACTTAAACTTGGGAAAGTGACTACCATTACTACCTTTTCTAATGCTTCCATTAAATCTTAGCCCTCAGAGTAAGAATGTATTCAAAGACTACTCATGAAAGAGAATTTTATGTGTGCCAGGAAGAGTAGTTGATGATGTGGTAATTCAAAGATCAATTGAAAGAATCTCCCTTTAAGGACTTCATAGACTGATGTGTAGTTAGCTGTAGTGCATACAAATGTAGAACCCCAGTTCACCTGGAAAGTGGTGATGATGTACAGCATGCCTTGGAGTGCTTGGGAGCGTCGAGAAAGGGAAGTTGCCTTCACCTGAGGGGATCAAGAAATATCTTCTGAAGCAGTCATTTGAGCCAAGCTACAGGAGATAGGGAGAAATAAGCTTTATTTTGAAAAAGTGAGCCAGAGTTGAGGGCTAAGCATGAGCAATATAATCAGAGAGGACTCCTGATCACTTGTGTTGGGAGATAGAGTATATGAGGTTTCCAAAGGAAAAAGAGTCAGGAAAGGTCATTTAAGACCTTCTAGTGTGTGTGATGATATGGGGCATTTAAAGATGTGTTGTGGTTCCCAAATTGTAGGAAGATGCCTCATGACTTTTGCAGGTGTTTGAACTTTGGTTAGTTCAGGGAAGGGGACTAGGATGTGCAGGACTCCCACATACTGTCCCTGAGCTTGGAGGATGAACTCCAACCTGTCTGTACTTTCCCGCTAAACCAGGGATGATCAGATTAGAAATGAAACTCAGGAGATGAGGTTTCTGTTTATTTAGAGTGTCTTGTATCAGCATATACCTCATGTTTTAGCATTAAAAAAGCATTTATTTTCTGACAACTAGTATTATTTTACTTTTTTACTGAGTAATATTCAACATATTGTTATGCACTCCTAATGAGAAAAACAGGGCATCCTTAAGATCTTTCTTCTGCGTCCGTTCTTCTAGCATTGCTGAACAGTGTTCAAATGTGCTTATGACGGACCAAGAGCACAAAATCCTCTTTGTTTTGGGCTGTTTCATACAGGAAAGCAGGGAAAAAAATTAAAAGCATCCTTTATACATTACAGAAAAAATACTCTATCAGCACTGAATTTCAACCAGTTAAGTCTGCAGTGAAAGTGACACCCAAATTGGACCTTGTGATGAATAAATAATGAATCTCATTGAGATCCTCTATGCTGCTCTCATAGTACTCTGTTTGGGATGCATATTACATCATTCGGCTCAGTTTTCCATAACCTGCTGCCTCAGAGGAATCAAACTGACTGACAGAGATATCATGATTATCAGGTTACTCATACTTAGGAATAGCAGTTTCACAGAAAAGGGTATACTTTGCAAAAATTTAAAATCCATCCTCATTACCTAGTAAATACCTGGAACAATGGAAATGCTAATTTGAGGTTGATTTCTCAAATAAAAAGTGAGCAATAGAAAGCCAAAGTTTATGAGTATATTAGAGATTCCTTAAAGGGCACAATGGAAGGGGATGAATAAAACTATTATATCACATGCATTAATAGTTTTAATATACATGAAATGTATTATAGTGGGGAGCAGCATAAGTATTGGATTTTTTTTAACATTCATATTTTGTTCCTATTGGTCACATTATTTCTTTCTTCAGAAAGGATAAAGGGAAATCAAAAGGAAAACAGCACCTTGTCCTGCCAGTGTCTATGATGGTTTGGTGGCAGGAAGGTCAATGTGTCCTTGCTCTCTGTGCGTTGTTATAAATGCTGCAGTGCCCAGATGGCTGCCGTATGCTCTGTTGGTCTGATTAGAACTCTTGTGTCAAGTGAAATGGCATGAATTCAGAATTTAATTCATGTTTTATCAGTAATTACAGCCTTGATTAGTGAAGTCAGTGTTTTTGTTCCAAATGACATTTTTTTCCCCCTTCTCTACATGTTTGTTAATTTTCTTTCAGAAAGATAAAGGGCAGAGATCAGCATTATTGTCTTTGATATGATAAAGAATCTGTCATGCCTGTGTTTTGTTATATGGTTTTCATTCTGCATACAATTTTAAGATTCAAAGGAAACAAGAGGGACAACATGGGGAACATGAAGGACATTAAAAAATATATAAATGGCTGAGTGAGTTTTCAGTGAAGAAATATACCCAGAAATTTTACTAAAATATGGCTACACAGAATGCACATACCAGATCCAATCATGGAGACTTATACTACATGCAGGATGCATTCTGAATGTTTAAAAATAAGTAAGTTTGGCCACTTAGCGTGGTACATACATATAGTTCTACTACTTGGGAGTCAGAGGCAGGAAGATTGCTGTACATTTGAGGACATCTGGGACTACTTAGATATTTTCTAACACACAAACAAACAAATAAAAAAACCCTGAAAAGTAAAGCAACAACAAAAACAAAACAGAAAGTAAAATTTTATGTACTTAAAAAGTAAAAGCATGAAAATGTTTTAAATTTCTGAATTTGAAGTTGCTAAATCTCTATTGACAGCCCAACTGTTTAAGATCATTTTCCTGATTTTTAATGTATAGATACCTGTATGTACTTACGTTCTATAATATAATTTATGTGTGAGCATGTATGTGTTGTGCATTCTAAGAGAGAAAACAGTAGGAATAAGAACAGCCATAATGTAGTCAGCTGATAGCCAACTTATGCATGAAAGCTCTGGATTCATTTCCATAAATTTATGAAATGAAAGCTTCAAATTGTGCGAAACATTTATATCTTCTGGTTTGAAGATTAAGGCAAAAATTTGCTGGTTTGTATGTTCCATTGTGTGTAATTTCTTTCTACTTAAACTCTCATGACACAATGTGATAAAGGTTATGTTAAAAGAAGTGCTGCTTACTTTGAATAGTCAGTTGCTGTTTTCCCAATCTTTTCATGAGAAGGCTCTGCAGAGGCACTAGAGTATGCAGATTTGGCCTTCAGTTTTCTAGCTGTATGACCTTGGCTAAATTACTAATCTTCTCATGACATCAGTTTTGTAATCTGTAAAATTAAGGATATAATATTAACCTTGTTCCATTAGGTATGAATATAGTCAGTGTACATTTTACAAGCACTTTTCCTTTTTTTTTCTTTCTTTTTTTTGTTTTTCTTTTGCTCTTTTTTAGACAGGGTCACCCTGTAACCCCAGCTGGCTTGGAACTCACTAGGTAGACCAGACCAGGTTGGCCTGGAACTCACAGAGATCTTCCTGCCTCTGTCTCCCAAGTGCTGGGACTAAAAGCATGTGCCACCATGCCTGGCTTCTTATAGTGGGTGTTGTGAATTCAGTGTAAAATGTCCCCTGTATTCTCATGTGCTTGAACAATTAGGCCCAACTGGTGATACTGTTTTGGCAAGTTGTGGAAGCTTTAGGAGATGGGACCTGATTGTAGAAGGTAAGTCAGTTGGGGCAAGTTAGGGCCCTGCTTCTGTTTTGTTGTTGTTGTTGTTGTTGTTGTTGTTTTCTTTCTTTTTTTTTTTGTTGGTCTTTTTGAGACAGGGTCTCCCTGTAGCCCCAGCTGTCCTGGAACTCACTATGTAGACCAGGCTGGCAATGAACTCACAGAGAGCTGTTGTTTTCTTTTTGATACAAGTTCTCCTGTAGCTTAGGCATGCCTCAAACGTCCTATGTCAAAGAAGCTGGTTTAAATTCCTGACCCTTCTGCTCCATCTCTCAAGTGTGAGGGTTACAAACATGCACTAACACACTCAGCTTGTCCCTTCATAACCACGATACAAAAACCTCAGCCACATTCTGTCACTGTCACAGACAGTCTACCCTGTGAGCTAAAACTTTGAAGCAAAGCACCTTTACTCCCTTATTCTACTTCTGTTGGCTATTCTGTCACAGTGGTCAAAAGTGATTAACACGACTCTTCAGCGATGGTTCAGTGGGTAAAGTGCTTGCCTAGCAAGCCAGAGGACTTGAACTTGGAGCCCCAGCTTCCACATGAAAGTTGTACTTCTGTAACTCCAGGGTTGGGCTGGTGCGGTGGGGAAAGATGCAGGAATGTCAGGTGCTTGCTGGACTGTCTAGACAAATTGGCAAGCTCCAGATAAAATAAGAGTCCCTTTCTCAAAAAAAAAAAAAAAAAAAAAAAAAAAAAAAAAAAGGAAATAAAGTGAAGAATAATAGAACACACTCAGCGTTGACCTCTGTCTTCAACGTGCATGCTGAGCACACATATCTACAAAACACACACATGTCCATGCACACACACAGCAATAACTACTACAGTAGCTAACATCATTTTCATTAACAATTCAGTATTTGTGAAATTTTCATCTGTTATTTTAGGAGGCGATTGATAAGCATAGCTTTGGCCATGTTAGAATAGGAAATGGGATGGATGGTCAAGAAAGAATGGAATGTGTGCTGTCCTGACTGAAAATCAAAGGAAAACACTTTTCGTAATTCTTCTGAAGAATATGATTTGATGACTGATTTTTGATACAACTAACTGAAAATTAATATACATACCAGTACTTACTTTCCTTCTGCTGTTAATGTATTTATTTCACACTTTTGTAGCCTGATTTCTTTTCCCCTTTGGGCTCAGGAGGGTGCTGTTGCTTATATATCTGAATGTGGAGGGGAGCCTGGCATTCCTCTTCTCTTCCTCCTACCTTCCTGTTTCCTATGTATTTCCTTCTAGCCAGGTTTATAGGAAGGAAGATTAGTTCAGTGGCTGCATTAGCTCCAGCCTTCAAGTCTCATTCTTCTGAGAAAAAGAAGCAGCGTTATCACCTGGAGGTGAACGTGGATCTGTTTTCTCCTATTCAGCCCGAACCTGGCAGGTAATACTGTTGCGACTGAGTCCAGACTCTATTATGACAAACCTTTTCACAGCAATGCTCAAGCTGAATTTTGTGGTTGTTCTGCCATTTAGTTTATTTCTTCACTCACAGGAGGGCGTGGAAGGCAAAACCTATTGTGTTTAAAGCATAGTGTTTTTTAGCTGATAGAAATTTTCTAGCTAACAGAAATTTTCACAGAATACAGTGGACACTGTGAAAATGTTATACCCTTCAGATAATATTCCTTTTACAGAAACAAATTTTAATAACTTTGGCTTGAGACAAAGAAAAAAATTGTTCTGGGTTTCAGAAAAATCCAATATTTAAAGTTTTTATTTGTTAGGTGATAAAAATGGAGGTAATGTGAGGGTAACCATGTATCTTAGAAACAACTTTAGGATTCATCATAAGTTTTCTTTGACTACATCAAACTTGATGGCCAGCTGCCAGTTGTGGGTAAATTATTTCAAACTAGAAATTACAGCATAAAACTGGAAGAAAACTTGGTTTTCTTTTTTTCTTTTTTTTTCCTTTTTTTTTTTTTGGTTGTTTTTTGAAAGTTTGAGGGAATGCTGGTGGGAGGGAACAGAGGAACCTTAAAAAGCTCTCAGTGATTGATGAATGGCTGGTTTGGGGACCACTGATGGCATATGGAAAATCCCATTCTTCAACTCAGTATTAATAAGTTTCATATAATTTTCATTAAAATAAAAGATTTGATTACAGGAGATGATTATTAAAAAGCTACACAGAAATCTATACATCACTCTGTCTTGTAACAGATTTCTTGGCACACAGAAGGTAGGCACGTGATAAGCTGAGACTGGAGACAATGGTATAGTCTATGTCTCCCCATCCAACATTAACACTTTGCCACTATATTCATTGATTTCCTTCCTTTAATATTTAAAAACTTGTTACTAAGGAAGCTTTGAATAGGCCTATTGGAATCAACTAGATTAGAGAGGAGTAACATGCCTCTGTCTAGCCATCATTCAAGTCCATCATCAATTGTAATTCTGCCTTAAAGAAAAAAAATCTTGTGGGTTCTTTTACTGCAGTTATAACTCCAAACTTCTTGAAAATGAGTTGCTGGTTACCCTTTGTCCTTACTTGCCTCCTCTCTTCTCTCTATCCCTTCCCCACACTGGCTGCACCAGGCTTCTTGCTTGCGTCTCATTATCCTGCTGCTCTAGCTTGATTTAAACCCACGTGCAAATGGTGGATTTACTTTAGTAAATGTCATGATCTCAACGTTTATAAACAGACTAAAATCATGGCGTGTTTTTGTCCTAATTTTGTGAATTTCTTCCACAACAGTGTGATGTTTGAAATAGGTCACCTGCCATACAGATCTCTTCTCTGGGGTGATGCTGAGCTTTGGACTGGTTTAGATAGAGAATTATTTGATCATAGACCATCTTTTCTCCACTCTTCCATCTCTCCAAGTCCTCACTGCAGAAACTCATGATGAATAAAGATTAGAGGCATCCTCAATACATGTTAAGGAAGTATGTTGTACTTCATCTTTTGACTTGCGACTCCAGGCATGTTGTGGGGCTTTAAAAAAATCTCACTATTTGAGTTTAAATATTTGTGAACTTTCTTTGACCACAGTGTATGGTTTCAGTTTCTCACTGTCTGGTGAACATTCAAGTGAGTGACAACCCTAAAGTAAAAAGTGAGACTGACTCTAGCGTGAATGTACTTGAGAGGTAAAATAACAAGAAAGGAGGAGGTATGGATGTTCCAGTTGGAAAATGGGCTGGTTGAGTGAAGAAAGAGCTGAATTTAAGTTGTCAAAGCAGCAGCCTGAAGTTTCTGGTTCTTGGACAGGATAATTTGCAGTCTGTGATTCCCTTGCACTCTGCAGTATAATCTTCTCTATGGAGGTACTAACTTCCATATTGTTTAAAGAGGCAAAGAAATAACCCATTTGAATTTATTAACTCTTCATTTGCATATATACAGAGCTGGCTGCAATAATTAAAACCACCGTTAGACTCACTGTGTGCTAGGGAAGTGCCTTCCGTGTATTATTTGATTCTATTGTGTTAGAGTATACATTATTAACTTTATTGACAGATGGACTTGAAATAATTTACCCAAAAATTCACAGATCATGCTCAGTGCAAAGGGATGTCATTTTAAATGTCTGACTCCAGAGTTCAGGATCTTCCTATTGCATTGTTCTTACACAATTTTAGTGAAAATGAATGTTCCAAATGGCATTACAAAAGAAATAATGATTTCACCCTATTACTTAACTTTGGGATCAATGTTATTTGTGTTCAATGCCTTTAAATACAAATAATATGTTCTTCCACATGCAACAGATATTTTATAGGTGTTAAAAATGCAAAGGTGAATCATATTTTGTCCTAATATAGACTCTGGGCTAAGTACTGACAGAATCACATATAAAATGCCAGAGAAACACATATTTTCAGGCAAATTTATTTAGCCCAATTAGGAAAGTGTCCGAGAGAATGACATAAAAGTAGTGGCTTCTAAACATCTTACCAGAAATTTCTTTTAATTGTCCTTTTAAATTAAGACTTATCTAGTTTTGTGTCAACTTCTATCTTATTTCTCCAATGCCTTATGTGATGGGAGATTTGCCACATGCTTTCTTAAGTGTGTGTATGAGCTGTTTATGCATGTGTGTGCACATGATAGTGTGGGTACATGTGAGTGTATGTGCCCATATGGTGGCCAGAGGTCAGCAGCCAGTGTCTGCCTCATTTTCCATTTGACTTTTTCCTTTTTTTTAAGACAGAGTCTCTTTCTGAACCTGTAGCTCTCTGTTTTGGGTAGAAGACTGGCGAGTGAACCCCTGGGATCTGCCCTGTCACATGTTTCTCCTGCCCCTTCCCACCGTCAGCATGTTAACAATGTTGAGATAGCATACAGTGTCTCTGTCATTCATTGGGGATCCTAAACTGCACAGGATGATTCATGTGGATTATAACAAATCCTTTTTTTAGATTTATTTGATTTTTAGTTATGTGTATATGTGTGCGTCTGTGTCTATGTATGGATGTATGGGTTACATGTGGTTATGATCTTCTGATCCGAGGTCCTTAGCAAGAGTAAGACATGCTTTTAACCACTGAACCATCTCTCTAGTTCATGTAAGGAATGCTTTGATACCTGAGCTTTTTTATGTATTTATAAAAGAGGGCTGCACATTTCCTGATTTAATATATAAAACTTATGAGGCAGACATGATTCTCATTTGAAAAATGTTACTCAATGGCAATAGAGTGTATACTCTATGCATCATGTAACTGTTATAGGAAACATCTAGCATTTCCCTGGGGAAATGTGCTAGTGTTTACAATAACCCAAATAAAAGCTACAGGTTTCCTCATGTCAGCACAGGTAGGACTTTTTGTTTGCATCTATTAGGTTTACTGGGATACAATTCATAATATCAAATTTGCCCAATTCAAGCACACAAGTCCTGGATTTGAGTGTGTTTTGAGTCTTTGCGCTATTGCTCCCATCTTAATTCCCTGTTTTCAGTCAAAGGGGACAAATTTTGGACTTGTAGTTATCTTATTTTCAGAGATGTACATTTTTTGTTTTGTTTTGTTTTAAAATCTAACAGAGTCTATAGGGAAAGGTTTTGATCTCAAGCAGTGTGAGTCAGTGAACATAGTTCCAGCCTCAGTGAAATGCCTGGGTTTCCACTGTGCCCTTGTTAGGCTTGGCTGTCTTATTTACTGTTTAACAAATTGGAAATGGAGTTCGAGTAATCAGGGTGCCTTTCTAGAGGTTATGTATGAGTCAGCATGCTTGGAGCCTTAATTTGTTTTTTCAAAACAGTGATAAATTGTGGGCTTCAACATAGAGCAAGAATCTTATGTCCGTATTTGATTGCCTTCCTGGCTGTGTTTGGTGCCTGTAGCCCTTGGTTTTTCAATAGGTATCAGTGGGTTACAGTGTAAACATGAATGTGTGCATTCCTTCTCTCTCATATATTTGTTTTACAGTGTTTTGCATGTGTCTTATAGAGGCGGGTAGTAATTAGGTTGTATTTCACATATAAAATTGACCCTTTACAGCATTGACTAGGAACTCTCTTGTCAAGAATAAAAATACTGGAAATTATGGGGTGAGTCCAATTTCTATTTCATTACCTATTTGAAAATACAGGTGTATTTTTAGCCAAACTAATCATATTTAAGAAAGGGACCAAATTTGTGCTCTTTCTTCATCCCTTTAAAGAAATGGCCACCCTAAATATGACAAATGCACTTCTGAACAACTTTAAAAGAGCAGAAACATCAAGTTAATTGTGGGAGAATGATTCTATAAAAATTTAATATGCCATTGACATTAGCTGATTTACATCAGATTTTATATAAAGGTCATTTGAGCCTGCACCCCCGAGTAGCCATTTTCTAGATTAGGAAAAAGGCAAATTACACAAAAGGCTCTGAAAAATGTTAGATGTTTGATAGAAGTTGTGATTTCAGAGATAAAGGGGACATGCTGGGAAAAGTATAACTGTATGGCATAATGATGTGAACCCTGCTGTTCTCATCAAGATGCCAGGCTCTCACACAGGCTTTGCCACCACCTAGTTGTATAATTTACAAGTTATTTAACCTCTCCAGGAGAGTATCTTCCTATTAGGAGAGTGCCCGAGGATGCCTCAAAGACCAAATTATGTCCTTGTATTTTACTCATAATTTAAAAGAATAATTTCGTTGCTTTTTGGGGGGGGGGCGTAAAATCACAACTTTGCTTATCTTTGAAATAATCTGACTGGAAAGATATATTTTTGTGTGCATATATTATATTCCATGTTAATTTTCAGGAACAAAAAGAGTAATTCCTAAAGTATCCTAATAATATTTGTTTGTTTGGTTGATTTTCCTTTTTCCCCCTTGAGATGGAGTTGCCTGCCTACCAGGCTAGACTCAAACTTGTGGCCAGCAGAGGATGACCTTGAACTTCTGGTCCTTCTGTCTTTATCAGTGCTGGAATTGCAGGCATACACTACCACGCTGGGTTTGCTTGGTGCTGGTGATCTGATGACCAAACACAGAACTTTGCAGGTGCTAAGCAAACACTCTACCACCTTAGCTACATACCTAACCCTATCAGTAATGATTTGTGAGGGTAAAGTACTAACAGTAAACTGGAGAGCTTTGCTTTTTTATGTTTCACCTTTCAGTACAATCTATTAATTTAAAATTGTTTTCCAATGAGTCCCCTATCGTGATGAAATTATCTTTTCCATTGTCTGTATAAGTACAATTAATACTTGACAGATTATCTAAAATGTAGTCTTTTATGAATTGATCCCACTTTCTAATTCTTAATTAATATGTTATTTTTGCATGGTGTATTATTTTAATGGTGTAATTAGAAGTAGACTTTTATCTCTTGTTTCCTTTAAGAAAATGTTTTGTCTTCTTTGAATACTAAAATTAAATTTCCATTATCTATGGCAAATTTTAAAAAGGCCTAAGGAAATAATATTTTCAAGATTCAAACTTGTGCCTGGAGAGATGACTCAGCAGTTAAGAGCATTGACTGCTCTTGCTAGGGTCCTGGGTTTGGTTCCCACTACTGGTATGGTGCCCAACAACCATCCATGTTTCCAGTTCCAGGGGATCCAGCATCCTTTTCTGGCCTTCATGGGCATTGCATACACAGGGCATACTTACACATGCAGGCAAAACACTCATACACATAAAATTTAAAAAAGAAAAAAAGAAAAGAAAAAGAGTGAAACTCTCCATACTGGATCCTGAGTCTTGGAGATCTGTGCTGGTTCTCTCTAAGAAACCAGAGGGTGAATGCTGTCTGCTCTGAGAGCTGTGGGTTCAACCACAGCTAGTCAGCTATTTTGCTTGTGGTACTGCAAACAAATGGGCATAGTTTTGTTCTGGGCTATAGCTTTCAGACATCTGATTTTTCTAGTAATGTAATTGATAAGCCAACATGTGTTAGTCATTGGCCTGTCCTGGGAGGTTAAGTCTAGCAATGTGAATCATTCCACTTTATACAAGTTGCACGCATGTTACAGAGGATTTTCACATTCATTTGTAATTACATCTGGATCTTTAATAGGTCTCTTAAGAGTATGCTAATCTTTCAGTTTTAATTTTTAAATTGAAACTAAGAAATTAAGTTTTGCTTTTCTCTAATTTTACAGTTCAGGAGACTAGGACTGGAGCAATGTAAACTGTCCCAGATAACACTAAGGCAAAATATTTATATTTCTACTTCATGTTTTATCAGGGTTTTAAGAGAATCTGACTTATGTTAGTAGAATCTCCTTTGCCTACATTTTTTAAAGTAAGTCCAAACTCAGTGACTAATGTGTAGATGCTGAATTCATTCCCAACAATCAAAGTAAACTTCAGTGATGCTTTCCCCTCTAAAGGAAACCCATGTAAGCAGAAGTTACTTTCCAGGGCATACCAGCTTGAGTTCAGAGCAGCTGTGAAAATAGATCATCCATTGAAACTTAGCTCATAGTACAAGGTATGGGACTTTTTCTTTTTCTTCATCTTATGTTGTTTTTACCGCCCAAAATTACTTACATATAGTAAAATTATTTGTTTCTCTGAAGGAGATTTCCTCATTGGAAAAATAAAGTTAAATATCAGTATATTGTGCCAATTTAATGCTATTTCATTCTGGGCCAGTGTTTTTGATGGTTGTGGTGGGGTGATAGCATGTTTCTTACAGTGTTTACCTCTCACATACATATGAAGTATTTGCCACTAATAGTGATTTTCTTTAAAGTCTTAGTGACAAGTGCATTTGTGATTATGACTTATTTCAGCTGAGCCACAGCAGAAACTTTAGTGCTATTATACTTACCCTGCACTATATCTTGTTATATATATCACCATTTCTCTTTGATAATGGGCTTTTTTGTTTTCTCTTAATAGGAAGCAATTCGATTGGCCTTAGAATTTTTGGAACTTCAAAATTAATTTTTGATTTAAAAAATTGGAAGAACCATGTCTCCAAATCTCAGTGTGAACTTGGTATTTTGTCCATGTTCGGGGTTGGATATGAAGTGTGCCACCAGAAGGCTTATGGGTTGCAGGCTTGGTCTCCTGCTAGCAGTGCTGTGGAGTCATAACTAGATCATGAACCCTCTGACTTTATCAGGGGATACTCCATTCAGCTTAGTTCATCTGAGGTGGAGCCAAGTTGCAGGAGATAAAACGCCGAGAGTGCGCCTTTGAATGTTACATGTCCGGACCCTTCCACTCTGTTTTTCTGTTTCCTGCATGTCAGGAAGTGAGTAGCTTTATTCTGCTATGCGCTTCTTGCTGTCATGTTGAGCTCCTCTGTAGCCTTGGGGTTGAGTGACTATGGACACAAACCTTAAAACCCTGCGTCAAAATAAATTTTTCTTCCTTTAGGTTGTTTTCTTTTCACAGGTGTTTGTCAAAGTAAAGAAAATATAAATGATATACCCCAAATTTCACAGTCTCAGCATTCTGCAAGCATGTTCTAATTAGAATTGCTAAATTACTTTTAGGCCTCAAGAATTTCTAATATTATCTTCCTTTTCTTGGGCAAACAGCTGGCTGAATGAGGCAACATAATACTTAACTGCTTTAATAACACCATGGCCTGGGAATTTGAGTTTTCCCTCTTTGCACTTCTGTGTCTACATCAAACATGCGTTTTTAGGATCCAATGTGTTAATGCACAACAAATGTCTTGAGTGCCTGTCGTAACAAGTAAAATATGACCATTTTTTATTTAAGATGGTCACCCTTTTTGCACATTGGCTATTATTGAAAAATATGTCAGAAAGATCATACATACATTTGGCTGTATCTGTTACTAATATTTTAAGAGGAAGTTAAAGTTCCCTTAGAGAAAAAGTACTAAGTGTGAGTATTTGTGATACTATTATGTGCAAGAACTCATAGACCACTTTTGTATTCAATTGTTGAACTGAAGGGGATGTTGCTCAGTGGTAGTACCTCTGATTTGCATGTGCAAGAGTCCCAACAGCAGAAAAATTGAATAAACAAACAAAAATAAAATGCATGTGTGACTTTTCAACAGTATGTGGTTATAATTATTTTTAATTGCCTGTTTTTTCAGGCAAAAATTTTTTTAAGTCAGCCTCATTGTTCAAGTTTACAAAATAATTGCTGGATTTTGTTATTTACTACATAAAGCACAAAACTACACTGGGGATGGATCTGTAACAGAGACCCTTATAAAGGATGTTAAGAATAGTTTCCGCTGTATAACCTCCTTGTCCAGTCACAGTGAAGTTTCTCAGATTCCGCAATTGTTTCCGTGTTTAACTTTTTTCCCTCTGTTGATGAGACAGGGTTCCAGCCTGTACTCCTTACTGACTTCAGATTTGCTGTGTAGCCCAGTCTGAATTTGAACTAGAGATCCTCTTTCCTCGGCTTCCCAAACACTGCGATTACAGACGTATACCACAGTGTGAGGATTTCTACGGTTGCTATGTCTAGAATACTCAGTCCTTTACGTCACCTCTTATCAAGTGCAGTGAAGTGTACAGATCTCTCTTACACCTCCACTTTCCTCCTAAAGACTCCTGGGAGGGAAATGGGTACTTGAAAGCCTTTCATTTGAAGGTGATCATACAGGAAGTGAGACTTGCATTCTTTTCCTGGCAAATCATTGATTCAGTCTTGTTTTCTTGCCTTGCTTCCTCTCTCTTGCTTCTTCCCTCTTTACATGTTTCCATCATTTTCATCTTTCTTAAAGATACTTTTTGTTTATAGAACACTGTCCTCTGACCATACTGCCATTCCCATTACCATCAGAGCAGCTGTGTCTACCAGCTCTTGAGACTGGGCCGGTGGACATTCCCACAAAGAAGGAAGTAGTGGGATGGTTAGAATCCCACTGTAGCCACTTCTTCCTACATCTCCCGCCCAGCTGTGTGTAGTTCTGCCCCAGCTGCATGTGGTCTTTAGGCCTTGGTAGGTAGAAAGCTAGCTGAATGGGGGACTCTGTGCAAGTATGAGGACATTCTCATCCATGCTGGGTGGTACTTTTTGATGATGAGACTATTCGGGTCACCCATGCTCCTGTAAGTAACCCCTCATTCATGCTTCTGTAGGTAACTCAATAAACACACTGGTTCCTCAAGTTTTACCTTGGTGAAGTCATTACTTTTGTCTCTCATTGGTACCCTATTTGCGGGGATGGGTATTCATTCATGTCTTCTCAGAGGAAGTCACGTAATGACACAGTATTCTCCTCTTTTTCAAAGACTAAAGAGCCCTAATATTTAGGAACGTAACCTGGCTTCATAGTTTAGGTATATTTAAATACGTTAGAAATTATTTATGTTGTAAGAAGTAGGACTTACTGATAGGTAAAGTAGGTGATAGATGAATCCAGTTGATCGGGAGAAAGTACCAGGACACAGGTAAAACTCCAGTGGAATAAAGTTTATTAGCAAAGGAACACATGGGACAGATTCCCTTCCATGCAGGGAAAATGTCTGCCTGGGTCATGAGCTGGGGTCTTTTATAGGGGGAGGCTTATGGGGTTCAGAAGGTGGAAAGATATACTTTTTTAAAAGTTAAGTGGGGGAGAGTAGCTGGAGAGCAAGACTGTTCAAACATGCTCCCTTCCATCTGCCAGCCAGGATCTGGGTCAAGAAGTGTTTGTTTTTGTCCTCTTAAGATAACGGAAAAACTGCTGTGCCGAAGCAGCTCCTGAAGTCTCTGGTTAAAAGGTGGAATCTGTTTATCTTGTCTTTGGAGATCAAAGGAAAAGCAAGCTGCTTTTTAGGAGAGTCTGCTTCTCTTGACTTTAAAGACCAGGGTGCTTATCAACTCAGTTCCCTTTTCTCAGGGGCTTGCTTGAGAGGCCCTTGAGGCCCTGTTGGTGAGGGGGCAGGGCTATCTGAGCCTTAAAACTTACCTCATTAAGGGGCTTTAAACTTTGTTTTAATTCCCAAGTTAATATAGTACCTTTTAAGGGAAAAATATCAAAGTGTTAACAAACTGACATAAAATATATGTTAAGGAAGCAGAATTACAGTATCATCCAGTCATGGCCACTTAAAAATTCCCAGGGTAGACAAGCTTCTCCTTAGTGAAGACACCTCCCCTATCAGCAGGTGACAATTTACCAGTCCCCAGGGGACAGGCCTGAAACCACAGATGCCCTATGTGTCCTGTGTTTTTTTCCTACACATGCATAAGCAAATGTAAGTCTCTTTCCATTTAAGGAAGTGCTCCTGCAGATGTGGTCTTGGTTTTTGCAGTCTGATGTGTGACAGCAAAACTAGCACAAATATCTTCACAGTTTCATAGAAAATGATTCTAGATCTTAACTACAGCATACAATTATTTTTCCTTAATAAGTCAAGAACTTTTGCCTTTTCAGAGTGATTCCTTTATGGATTTTCTTTGACATATCAAATGTCCAGCATCACTTCTCTTGGAATATGTTAAGTAAAATGAAACTAACTTGATCACAAGTGCTGATGTCAGGAGTCACAGTCTAATAGCAGTATTGGCTTCTAAATGACTATTGGTGCAATATTTCCCCATGCTTCCCAGAGTAGCATACAGCTTACAAATTCACTTATGAAGTTTTCCATTTAATGATTTTTGGGTCTCAGATACACATGGGTACCTTAAACCAAGGAAAATAAAATAGGATAATTATTATATGTCGGTTTATATAGACACTGACCACAGACATCCAATTGGAGTCTTTGATCATCATCTTTAAATTTTGACCGACCTACAGCTGTTCCCAACCTCTGCTTGAACTGCTTCCTTCATTGTTTTTTGTTTGTTGATTCAGGCATTTGTGTACTTATTCAACTACCCTTAGTGCCTTCTTTGGGCCAATGCTTGTCTGGTTACTATTCATTGTAGAAATCAGTTAATAAAACAAAGTTCTCCGTTACAGAGCTTATATTCTTGTGGGAACAGTCAGATGTGTTTCTGTAACAAAGTGATAAAAAGATTAAGATTGTGTGATTTTTATCACTTTGAACCTTATGAAAACTTCAGATTTGACCTTTACAACATTTGGTATCTTTCATGTAAGTGGTACAAGTTAAGTGGAGGCTTAGGGAAGGCAGAGATTACTATAGGCTAGAGAAATGAAGCTTATCCTGGAATTGAGGGTGGATATTAAAGATATTGACAGTTTTAGGTAGAAATATTGAATTTGGCTGATAAATAGAAAAATAAAGAACATAGTAGTATTAAGGGGGCTTTTGGAGTTTTAGATTTTTAAAAATATTTTATTGATTTTTTAATTTTATGTATAAGGCTGTTTTGTTTGCATGTATGTAAGTGTACCAGCTGTGCACCTGGTGCCTGAGGAGGCTGGAAGAAGGTGTCAGAGCCCCTGGAATTGTAGTTAAGGATGAATATTAGCTTCCATGTGGGTGTTGGGAACTGAACCCAGGTTCTGTGGAAGATCAGTAAGTGCTCTTAACCAATGAGCCATTTCTTCAGCCCCAACTTCGAAGTTTTGAACAATAAAGATAGTAATATGACTCAAGGGATTTTACAATTTGGGTAGTAAAGATGGACCAAATTTTAGGTAACATTGAGTATCAGGCTGGGAACATTGTAATGTAATTGTTTTTGCTTTAGAGAATTATTATAAATTCTTGAAGAAAGGTATAATTAAAATATAAACAAGAGGCTGGGGACATGTCTCAATGAGTAAAATGCTTGCTATGTAACTATGAAGACTTGGGTTCAGATCCCTGAACACATGTAAAAGCCTGGCACTTATTTGGAACCCCAGCACTAGGGAATGGAGACAAGGGAATCCTAGGGGCTTGCTGACAAGCCAGCCTATCTGAAACAGTGGTTTTCAGGTCCAGTGAGACTCTGTCTTAAACTAAGGTGAAGAGTGGTAGAATGAGACACCTTTTGTCAACTTCTGGCCTCCATATCTGCATACATGTGGGAGCATGACCCCTTCCATGTGCACATACATACCACATACGCATCAAAAGTAAATAAATAATAAAAATATAGGTGAGTGGAAAGGTACAGTAAACACAAAGGAAGACAGAATTCCTAGTGTTGAGTGTGACTGTGTAGCTATGTGTACTTGTGGCACACGTGTAACATTGGTTGACTTAAGTGCAAAGTAAACATTAAGGAGATTTTTCCTAGTGTTCTAGATTTTATAAGTATATGAATTTCTGATATGTATGCTGTTCCCTGTACAAAACATTCTCTGACTTTTATGGGAGATACCACCTCGAAGTCAGAAAAGAAGAATGCAGTTTGGGGAGCTAATGTTAGAAAAATGATGGAGTTGGTGAGGGTAAAGTGTGGACTTGATCATTTTAAGTGATTAAAGGCAGAGATCTGTAGACTTGGAATGAAAGAGCATGGTTTTGAATTCTTATTTTACCAATTAGCGAGGGAATATGTGTAACACATTTGACATTTGGTGAGCTCTACCTGCCTTTTTGTAAAAGACTATTTCACAAAGTTGACAAATCACGGGGTTTTTAAAAAGAACTGCTACATATTATGCATATAAAGGCATGTAAAATATTTAATAAACATTCATAATTAGTGTTACTACAACTACTAAGTGATTGCCTCCTCATCCCATTGTGAGGTACAATCACAGAATGGGATGTTTTGTAGGTATGTCTGTTGCTGCTAGATAGCAGGACCTCATCTGGGAGGTGTAAAATGACTTAACAGGTGTTTGAATTCATTAGACAATTACACACAATTCTCCCTTTCCTCATAATATCTAGTTTCTCACAGAACAGTATAATGGAGCTTAATTTGTATTCCCTTTACCAAATCATTTGAATGACCTGCATTTGTTTCCATTGTTGAAAGAATGAGGTGCATGGATTGATTCAAAACATGATGTAAAACAGAGTAAAAATAGCTTTTTAGAAATATGATCCTTGTTGTAAAATTTCTGGTTTATTTAGTTTATTAGTTATTATGGAAAGTGTTTCAAGAATAAATTTTCCTGTTAATACTGTTTGGGCTAGGGGCTGGCGTAACTAGCAATTTAAATTATTGTAATCAGAATTAAAATGCACTTTTAATATTTGTCATCTTTCCAGTTTAGTTTGACTTGCTCTTGGCATGAATTGCACCAAATTTCTGTACTTTTGAATGTTGTTGGTCTTCAATCATTGTTGAACTGAAGGTGCTTAGCAGGGCATGACAGAGGGGACCTGACAGCTAATAGTGTTGAACAAGAGGGCATTTAAATTTCAAAAGTAAGAAGATAGGGGCTCCAGACAGTTTATTTTTTGACTGGTTCCTTCCCCTTCCCCTTCCCCTTCCTTTTTGGTTAAACCAAACTCACTGAATGTCATTCATACACCTGGTAAAAACTTGTTGCTTGTCTCTCAGCAGGGTTCTAAGGGCCATGAGCCAGTCAAAGAAAATGATTGACAGTTCAGTCAAAGAGAGTCCACTAAACCACAACTGTTAGAGGAGACAGAATTCCCGTTAGACAAATGCTTTTTGGATTTAGTCCAATGATAATAATCTATTAAAACAAGTTGTCTAATCTTATGAGCTAACTTGAAAAGAGAAATGGATGCAGGGTGATTTGCAAAATGTTTGCACGTGTAAGTTCAGTTTATTTAATTTTAAATAATTAGGGCATGGCAATGATTAGTGCTAATTGGAGCTGTGTCGGGCTGAAAGAATTATCCAGTTAATGTTTTGAATATTCACAAGAGACTTACACAGTAAATCTTATTTAACTCTGGGGGTATTAGTTGATATTATAAAAATAAAAGGTATACATCTTAATGAAGAAAATACTAAGTTTTAGCTAAATCTGAAATAACTTAAAATCTAGTGCTTTAATGATAGCTACAAAGGAACAAGACAATTAACACTGAGAGTTTTATGGCCGTAAAAATATGTATTTAATAAGTGCATAATTCTTTTTTAACTAATCTCAAGTAAGATCAAACTTCTGATATGCACTAGACTATCAGTCAAATAGCAGACAAAACATCAACCATTCAATTTTTATTTCCAAATCTTCCTGTGAAGTTGCCTATAAACTTCTTGAACATTATAGTTTCTATGTTGGAGCCTTAAAAATAAGTATATGATCAAAATTTAATTTTAAATTTCAATTAGAAAAGGTGAAAGCAGAGGACTGGAGAGATGACTCATCAGTTAAGGGCACTGACTGTGCTTATAGAGGACCCAGGATGAGTTCCCAGCACCCATATGGTGACCCACAACCACCTATAACTCTAGTTCTAGAGGATCAGGCACCCTCTTCTTATCTCCATATGCACTTGGTACACACAGGGTACAAAGCATTCACACACATACAATGAATGCAATTAATACATTTTACATAAATAGCCAGGCCTGGTGATGCATGCCTTTAATCCCGGTACTGAGAGGAAGAAGGAGGAGGCTCTCTGTGAGACTGAGGTCAACTTGGTCTCCATAGTGAATTCCAGGCCAGCTGGGGTTACAGCCCTGAGGCCCTATCTTAAACAAAAAGAAAAAAAAAAAAGGTGAAGGAAAGGAATTGGGTGGAGTGTAGCTACCAGAAACAGTCTTTAAAATTTGTATACTGCCACGTTGCTTCTGGCAAAAATTGATTTTTTTGGAGATGCTATGGAATGGAACCTGAAGTTAATTTTTTTAGTGGTTTTTCTATCAATAGGCCCTTGACTCGGAGTTACATTAATAATGTCTATTGATTTAAGACATGAAATATGTCACTTTATTATATGTAAAATGAATGTACTTGATTGTGTACATTTAAATGATTAATTCTGGCCAACAAAACTAGATATTTAAGAAATTCATGCACAATGGTATAAATATTCATGCTTTGAGGAATTTGATCTATTTATTTATAACATAAATATCATCATCTAGGCTATTTTACCCTTCAAAAAGTTTGCCTTGAGAATAACAAGATTCCTAGGCCTGAAAGACACTCTTTCTTTCTTGAAAGTTTAAATTAGGGACTGGAGAGATATCTAAGTGATTAAAAGCACTGGGTGCTTTCTCATAGGACCTAGCCCCTCACGACATCTGACAACCCATACACAACTCCAGTTCCAAATGATCTAGCACCGTCTTCTGACCACAGGCACTGTATGAATGGGTGCACTTACATGCAGGGCTGTATGTATGGGTGCACTTACATGCAAGCAAAACACTCATACACATAAAAATAAATAAAATTTGGGGGCTGGAAAGATAGCAATTAAGAATACAGACTGTTCTTGCAGAAGACCTGGGTTCAATTCTCAGCACCCACGTGGCAGCTAACCAGGTAACTCCAGTTCCGAGGGAATTTGATGTTCTTTTCTGGTCTCTATGGCATTCATTGCAGGGTATGGTTGCACTTACACACATACAGACAGTACACCCATTCACATAAAATAAAAATAATAAATAAAATATTGAAAATCTAAATGAATGTTTTTGTCTTTTTCCATATCATCTACCTAGACCTAGTTTTTGTTTTTAGGGCTTTTTCTCAAATTACCCTCTTTAGGGTTCCGCAGAACCCACTATTTTGCCGCTTCTTATATACAGGGAAACTGACCAAATAGTCCATTTCAGCAAATATTTGTAACTATGGAAGTAGGACTGCGTTTGTTTGTTTGTTTGTTTGTGTTCTGAAACAGATTCTGATAAACAACTCTTTTTGCTACTCCAGTTACTTGAAGACTTGGTGTGCCCATCCATGTATGTTGTCTTCTTTGGGTAGGAATGTGTGGCAGCCCCACGGCTTGCTCTGGAAACAGAATAAACACTCCTCAGCATGCCTGTGACTTCTGGTTCTGCTGAGTCTGCTGTGAAAGGTCATGATGCCCCAGCAAGTGCAATTTCTCAGTATTTAAAATCATTGTATACTGACAGAACGCTTAGAACAGATGCTTTTCTATGTGAAAACTTTCTTTCAGAAACTTCATTTACTGTGCTTCAGTTGACTGATCAAGAAAACTCATGTTACTTTATAAACTGTTGTGACATTTTGAGAATAAAGACAAAGTTTATGTGAGATATATCCAAATCAGAGTCTACATTTTTATGTTTAAGAAACTGTAAATAAACACTTGCCCATTTGACATTGAATATATTGCTTCTATTAATAGAAGACAGAATGAAAACTGGAAATATATTAATTATGCTCTTTTGAACACTGAGTAGTTAGGTAGGCATATTAATTAGTATTTGTATGTATAAAATCTTTTGCATATGGTTTCTTTTGTATTTTTATAGGAAATCTCCCACACTAATTAAGTAGCTGTCTATTATGATACCTTTGAAGGAGGAGGGCTGTATGGCAGCCTCCCCACTGAGCGAAGCCTCATTATAATTTGTCTCTTTATGTCTGTAAAATGCTGGGCTCACATGCTTAACTCATTAATGAGGATGGAACGCATCTCATAATGGGGTAGTTTGTGGCACGAAAGGCACACAGAGTTAAAAGAATGTTGCAGTTTAATCTGTTGGCGCAGGAAATGCATTTGTAATGCAGCTGCCCAGTTGAGAGGATACAGAGAAAAGTTCCTTTTCCAAATTCAATTAATTCTGAGCTCTTTTGATTTTATTTCTTCTTACATTCGGTATATTTTTGAAGTACAGGAAGGGAGTTTAATGTAAACCAAAATGTTTTGCTACTCATCCAAAGAGAGGTGTCTTTAATTTTGCTTAAACCTTTTTTTTTTTTGGTCGATGTTGTTTCTTCACTGACAAAGGATTATTTTCTTCACATATTTTCTTCATAAAGGCTGGATTGTTGTGTGGCTAACCTGATTTGACCATAGCTCACACTGCCTGGTGGGAAGTGTTAAACCTCTTATTTTAAGCTAAACAAGATTACTCAGGAGGTTGGCATTCAAGAGCTTGCTGTTAGTGTAAGGGGTTAGAGACTGTAGCACACCCACCCGTGCAGTTCCACTAATTGAACTCTTTGGGTACTTGAGTTGCAAATGGCTACTTGCAGAAGGGGCTTGCCATGGGTACACTAGAAATTGCCAACTGCTTCTTTCCCCATGTTAACTTAATGAGGAAGAATAGGTCACCATGCCAACGAAAACCCCATAGCAATGGGGTTAGAAACATCTTTCTCGATATTCGCCTCCCATTTAGGGACTTAAATCCTGGACAGCTTTGGAGCAAGTGGAAACACAATTTAAAATCAGCGTCATCTCTGATCATACATCTAAACAACTGTGGTCAGTGAGCCTGAATTTTGCTTCATTGCATTTGGAGGCAGTTAAAATGTAAATGTGGTGTTAATTTATAAATACTTTTCTCTTAGCTTTCGGATACCAGTCCCGATATAACAAAGCCTGTATATATAGCTGCATTTAGTTATAAATAACTTTTATTTTAAATGGTAACAATCATTTTTAAAATAGACATTTTTTTGGAGTGGCTACAAATTTTTTAAAAATCTAGAAAATAAGGCAAGGTCCTCATGTTGGTCACCGTGTTCCTTGTCATTACCATCTGGAGTTAAGGTTGTGCTAAAATAGTAGTAAGAAAGCATACAGTTCATTCAAGTTGCTTTTTTTTTTTTAATGATATATATATATATATATATGATTTTTTTTTTTTTTTTGGTCTTTTTGAGACAGGGTCTCCCTGTAGCCCCAGCTGTCCTGGAACTCACTATGTAGACCAAGCTGGCCTTGAACTCGCAGAAATCTGCCTGCCTCTGCCTCCACGTGTGCCACTACACCCGGCAATCTATATTTTTATTGAATGTTTGTGCATTTCATACAATACATCTTTAATCATATTTAAAACCTTCTCCCTATCTTCACTTCTCCCAGTCCCCACACCGGATTATATGCATCCTCAAGTGTGTTAAGGCCTATCTAGTCAAGTTTGTGTCCCCACATGTCCCTTGGTGTTTTAACCTAAATATCCATTTCTGTTTCACCATAACATTTATGAGAGAATATTACATTTTTCTCTCATATTTCCTATGGTCCTAGTCATAACAGTTTTGTAACTTTGTTTTTGATAACTTAGACAGTTTTAAAGATTTCTATTTATTTATTTTGTAGACTATGTCTTCATTTAGAATTTGACTGTATTGATTAAGATTTATTTTTATTTTTTAAATGTGCACACGTGTGTGTGTGTGTGTGTACTTGTGCATGTGAATGCAGGCATGTATGTGTGTACAGGTGCCCTCTAGAGATGGTTGTGAACTGCTTGACATGGTTTCTGGGAACTGAACGCTAATCTTTTGTAAGAGAAGCATATGCTTTGAACTGCTGAGCCATCTCTCCAGCTCTGAGGATTTATTATTATTTTATGTGTGTGTATTTCATTATTTATTTTACGTGTATATACGCTCATCTATATATGCACCTCATGTCTGCAGGTGCCCACAGAGGCCAGAGAGGGCACTAGATTCCTTGCAACAGGTGTTTTTTTGAGCCATTTCATGTGCGTGCCGAGAACCAGTCTCTCTTAACCACTGAGCTATCTATCCAGCCCTTTTTTCTTTTCTTTTCTCTTTTTAATGTTATGGGGCATTTACATTCTTTTTCTTTAAATATTTTAATATCTTCGTGTGTATGCATGTGTTGCCCCCATGTACGTAGGTGTACCCGTGTCATGCAATGCCCGTGGAGGACAGAAGAGACTCTTGGATCCCCTGGAACTGGAGTTATGACAGTTGTTAGCTGCCATGTGTGTGCTGGGATTCGAACCTGGGTCTTCTGCAAGAACAACCAGTATTCTTAACCACTGAGCCATCTCTCCGGCCTCTATCCAGCCCTTTTTTGTTTTGTTTTTAAGAGGCAGAGTGATTTGGAGTTTAAGAGGAAAACAGTGAGCTATAAAGTGACAGTTAATCATTGTAGCATATGTAAGTTAAATTCACTGCTGGGAGGCACATGTATCATCCAATCCCTTCCTCCCACTGTTGTTATGACAATCTGAGGCATGAATTCTCCAAACTCCCATTTGAAGACTCTTAATGAGTTTATTGGATTTTCTAACTGAGCTTGGGGTGTGGGTTTACTTACAGAAGAATAGGCACCCCCTCCCCATTCATGACTGTGCTCAAAAGTCCACACCCAAACATAAATCCCATGGGTTCTGGACAACTGCACAAAATGGCGAGAAAACAGCTTCATGGTTTTCCCAGCTTTTATACCCTTAGTCCCTCCCCTTCAAGTAGCTAAGCTCAACCAACTGGCTGGAAGAGGTAATGGGCTTGACGCCTTCTCAGACATGGGAAGGAGGCAAGACCATGGCTTTTCCTCACAAGGTCAGAGGAACATCCAGGTCACACTCCACCCCTTCCTCTGGCTCTTACAAGACTTTCCGCCCACCTCTTCAGCAAATTTCCTTGCACCTTGGAGGGGTGATAGGTGTGAGGTGACTTTCCTCCCATTGTGGTAGGGCACTGGACTCTTCAGGTCTCTGCATCATCTGTTTGTCATGGGCTGATGGCTCAATTTAGTGGTATTCCATCCACTATAAAAACCCAAACAGCAAGAAGAACATGTAAACAGTAACTGTCATAATAGCTTATGGGCAAAAACATAAATGCTTGGACAGTATTTTAGTAGGTGCATCATATCCATCTAACAACACAATTGCATTGACTTCTCCACTGGTGCTTATAACCTCTGCTGCTACAGAGGGCTGGTCTGGTCTACAATACCAGATGTGTGTTCCATCCTTAGGAGCAGGCATTAGGTCCATTGAAAATTAGCTAGAAGAGTCACTATCGCACCAACAGGAACATCTCGCTTTGCATGATGATAGTGCAGCATCCCTCATTGAATAGGATGATAGGGAACGATTCTCACCCAGCCATCTGCATAGTGCCTTCTGGCATTATGAAAGCCATCCATTCAGTGGCAGGTAGTTTCCAGCTTAGTCCAAACTTGATTTCTTCCTCTCCCGTGCTCACTTCGTGTGATGTCTTCAGCAATAGGGTCTTACCATCCACTTCAGGTATACAACCAACATTATTGGCAATCACCTTTATAGTTTTGGGGACCTCCAGGGCCCCTTTGGCCAACTGTTCATAGGGAGGCAACCCACCCCTGGTACTGGGATTTTCATTTAACAACCTTATGGCTTCTGGAAGGGCCTTTTCCCACCCCCGGAGGGTTCCTTCTGTTCTTAAAGCTTTCAACTGTTTCTTTAGCAACCCATTTTTTTTCTTTCAATTAACCCTGCTCCTGAGGATTGTAGGGAAAGTGGAAATACTACTGAACCTGATTATTTTCAGCCCAGGCTTGTACATCAGTGCTTGTGAAATGAGTGCCTCTGTTGCTGTTAATCTGCCATGGGCAACCATACATGACACTGAGTTAAGTAACTCCCTTAATAGTAGCTTTGCCCATTACTCTCTTGCAAGGAAAGGGCCGCATAAGGCCTGTGGCAGTGTTCATACAAGTGAGAATGTACTTGTACCCTTCACGATTGGCAGGGGCCATATATAATCTACTTGCCAGTCTCTCACAGGGAAAATTGACTTGTGACGTATTCCATCATGGCATCCATCTTCCAGTGCCGTAACCAGGAACACACCTCACAGGCCTGGACAGCCTGTTAGATGTAGGTGTATTTTACTGGAATGCCCATGGCTTTAGCTATTCTCCATCCCCTATTGGCTCCCCTATAGCCAGATGTGATATGAATCCAGTGAGCTGCTTCTGGGGGAGCCTGAGGGCAGACAGCCTTCACCTTGGTAAGAACATCAGCTTCCTAATTCCCCAGGGGATTCACCAGGTGGTGGGCAGCCGCATGGTAAGCCGCCAGAGGCACTAGCTCCTGTGCATTTTATTATATTTGTCCTTCCACATTTCTTGTCCCCAAAGTGGCCGTCACATCACCTGCCAGTTTTTTTTCCCCCCACTGGGCCATCCATAAGGTTAAGCTTTTGAACATAGCCCAACTGTCAGTACAAATTGTTACTGGCCAAGGCTCCGTAGTTATTACTATCCAAACAGCTCTTAATTCAGCATATCAAAAACATACACTCTCAGCCTGACATCATTTTTAAAGTTGACTGTGATAATCACTGTTTTTTTAAGTTTTCTCAACTGTAAAGTTATTCTCTTTCAATGGTCCCACACATCACTGACAACTGTTGTTGAAAGGATATTATTATGCACAGACCACATTTAAGTGGTGAGTGAAAACTCTGCTCCCTGACTTTAATCGTGGAATATACATTCAAAGTATTTAGAATTCCTCTATAGACAAGGATTAATGATGAATTCATCATATAGATTCTGGAATATTTCATGTTTTGGGTTAATTTATAACCTGATACCACTTGAGTTTTTCAAATTATTCCAGCTTGGTTCCTGCATCCCTTTGCTGTCAGCATTGCTCTATATATGTACTGAGCACAGTCTCTCTAGGCTCATCTTGTGTGTTTCCTGCTCTAGCCCTAGTCCGTTTCCTGCTCTAGCCCTAGTCTGTTTCCAGGGCACTCTGGTTCTTTTTATTTGGAAGTGGTATTAGAAGCAAAAACCTAAGTATTTTGCTTGCATGTATGTAAGTGCATCATGTGTATGCAGTGCCTCTGGAGGCCAGAAGAGGACATCAGATCCCCTGGAAATGGACTTATGTACAGTTAGCTGCTGCTTAGTTGCTAGGAACTGAACCCAGGTACTGTGTAAGAGTGCTCTTAACTCCTGAGCCATCTCTCTAAGCCCACGTTTCTTTCCTTTGCATCTTCATACTATTGTAAATAAAATGGTTCCATCTGGTGTCAAATATATGAATAATGATAATGAAGAATTTCAAATAGGCTAACAGTTGTCCTTGTAACAGAAAGAAGAATTAAAGGATTGCAGAGATAGTTCAGTGGATAAGGTGCTTGCTGTGCAAGCTGAGTACCTGAATTCTGATTCCCTAGCAATAAAACCTAGGCATGGGAGCAGAAGCCTGTAATCCCAGATTTGGGAAGTGGAGACAGGAAGATACTAGGGACCAGGTAGTATAGCCAATCAGTGAGTTCCAGGTTCAGTGAGACACTGTCTCAAAAAAAAAAGGTGGAATTGATAGAAGAAGGCACTAGGTATTGACATCTGGTCTTACTATGTTCACACAGCCATGTTCACATGCACACATGTGTAACACATAAGAAAAAGCATATTATATGACTAATTTAAAAAATTTATGACTTTCGACTTTGGTTAAAAATTATGTTCCATTAAATCAGATAACTTAAATATACTTTGATATCTAGATTTTTAAAAATATTTTATTTTTTTATTTTTAGTTTATGTGTATGAGTGTATTGTCTACATGGTGTAAGTGGATGCATGTCATTCAGTGTGTGGAAAGAAGTTATTGGATCCCCTGGAACTGGAGTTATAGATGCTTGTTAGCCACTATGTGGGTGCTGGGAATCAAACCCAGGTCCTCTGCAAGAGCAGCCAGTGCTCTTAATTGCTGAGCTATCTCTCCAGCCCTGATATCTAGATTTTTACATAACCATTTTTTTTTAGATTTAATAAATGTTTATAGCATATTTCATCCAACAGCTGATGTCATTCAGTGTGTGGAAAGAAGTTATTGGATCCCCTGGAACTGGAGTTATAGATGCTTGTTAGCCACTATGTGGGTGCTGGGAATCAAACCCAGGTCCTCTGCAAGAGCAGCCAGTGCTCTTAATTGCTGAGCTATCTCTCCAGCCCTGATATCTAGATTTTTACA
>NW_008330777.1:7080502-7085304 GCF_000622305.1 Nannospalax galili
TAGTGCAGGCTAGGAGAGTTAGCAGGTGGTGCAGGCCCAGGGAAGCAGAGAGAGGTGAGGGTGGGGCCAGGACCAGAAGCGGTGCTCCTGGAGCCCAAGAAAGGGACTGAATTGCTCTGGGTGAGAAGGGTCAGGAAGCAGTATTGGTTCCCCAGGTGTCTGGGGCCCCAAGACTAGGAATGGCCATAACCATTTTTTTAAATGAAATTTTTGTTCGGTAATTACTAATCTACAAATTTTCACAAGTGAACTTCAATCTACAACTGATTTATAAAGCTAAGTGATGTTTATCTGGAGATGTATTGATAGAAACATCATTGTGTATTTTTTAGTCAGAACAAATAAATGGTATTTTAATAAAAACAAATTCTGATGGCAATTTTAGGATTCTTTCTTCACAAATATTGAATAATGCCATGTATAATTTCAATAAGTAGCTTTAGCTGGTGGAACTCTGTAACGTAGACCAGGATGGCCTTAAACTCACAGAGATCCACCTACCTCTGCCTCCTGAGTTAGGATTACAGGTATGTATCACCATATCAGGGAAAAAAACAAATGATTCCTAATCTTGCATAGAAGATAATTATTAATAAAATATATTTTCCTCTTAAAGCAAAACCAAGCTAACTACCCTGACACTTTATTATAGAAAATTTTTAATTAATCACAAAAATGTCCTGGATGAAAATAATTTCTGATTACATTTATTCATATATCTTTCCTGTCACACATTGAAACAATTTTGGTTTTATTTTTAAGTTTTGGGGTAAAGGCCCAGTGAAGATTATTTGGGGTAGGAGGAGAGCTTAGAGAAATTCTGTATTAGTGATAAAAGGAAAGCCTTGACTTCAGTAAAGAATGGTGGATAAAAACCAATGGCATATAATTCTGTTATGTCTGCATAGCCTTCCTTTCGGTGTTCAGCTTTTGCATACTGATTTTTATCTACTTTATTCTTACAACTACTATCATTGCCAAAGGCTTAATTTGGAATTAAATGAGCCTTATGCTTAAGTAATTTATTCTCATTAGTTTGCCAAAACTGAGTCTCATGATGGGTCTAATACTCTAAGGCAGAATGTTTACATTTTGTTTCATTGAGATTAACATATTCCTTTTCAGTTTCATTTATGTCCCAGAAAATCCAAGGCTAGAAGACAATATTGAAGCTATTGTTAGTAGCGTTTTTTTCCATGAACCATAGAGAGGGAAGCTGTGATTGCTGGATTAGTTGCATTTTGCCTCTCTCTTGTTTTCCTTCTTTTTTCAGAGGTTTCCATAGAAGTAATTAGTGAACCCCAGAGTACAACAAAGCACAACACTAATTAACATGCAAGGTCTTCTTACTAGCTGTTCTTTATGTTTCCTTTGCTAGGTGGTGTTTCAATGCTTTGAGATAAGTTTTACCTATTTCCCCATTAAGTTCTGGCTCTGCTTTTTTATTCAATTAGTGTGTCAGAAAAGTGGAAATGAAGTTGTCAACTACGGACCTTATGTTCTTGGCTAACTTCCATTGTATGATTTTGTTTGTCGATCTGGTTGTTCAGAAAAATCCCCCTAAAAATTTAACATGAGATGTGTGGAGACTTGAGCTCCTTTACTTTCTCACGCTCAAAATAAATTTTTAAAAGTTTAGGAATATATTTGATCCTCATTAAAAACTTGGACTTCACACAGTGGATCTGTACCATTTTGTGAACAAATAGGTGAATCAAAACCTGAAGAAAACATGTCCATTCATTAGTTTACACAAACTGTCTTGGATTGGAATGTTTTTGTAAATATGAATTAATTTTACTATGTCATTCTCTACTTTACAATGAAGTTGTATTAAGAAAATGTCCCTGTGGAAGTTATGACCAGGACTTAATGGTACTTTTTGTCTTATCAGGGAGGGAAGGAAGGAGGACAAAGGTCATAGGGAGAGGGAGGGAGCAATTGGGAGAGGTAGGGAAAGGCAGGTGTTTCGATATGGTGCCTTGGGTCATGTGAATATTTTTACTTTATGTATCTTCCTGGAAGAGATATGGAGTGAGGATTTAACTTAACAAAATTTAAAAGGTTGATATAAAGCTAGGCAGTGAATGACTTTTAGGGTCAAAATTAGAGAACTATTTATCAGAATGCCTACCAACCTCAGGTCCTTGATCCCTTTAGGGCTTGAGAGATGTATCAGTTTGTATAGCTCAGCCCTAAAGCAAATGTGCAGATAATGTTACTTAAACTTTGTATCCCAAGCCTATGTGGATTGTCTTTATTTAATGATCTTGTCAACTGAAAGAATATTCTAGCATAATCAAGATGAGCATCACAAAATAATTTTAGATATTAGAACATGGAAAAGATTTCTTTTTCATATTGAAAAATATATTTCTTGCATTATTTATAATACACAGAGAAGTCATCAGCTGGCCAATAGTGGTAAAGATAATGCTGATCTCCAAAGTCCAAACAATTTAAACACCCTACCCAGGCTTCGCTCAGTCACCCCTCTTAAGTGGGGCTTGTCATGGTGCAACTGTGGTGACTGCAGTACCAGATGCACAGGCACCCAGCACACATCTGCATATGCCTTCTGTCATGACACTGTCAGGACCAAAAAAATTGGCATTTTTCAGGCCAGAGTCTACCCTTATGACTTCTTGTGACTATTTGGGGTTTTTTAAATTATTTTTTAATAAGTACATGATTAGAAGAAGTATTTCATTACAGCATTAACATAGTGAATTACAAATTCCAGAGCAAAGATGCATCTTTTTCAAAATTGGCTGTAAATTTTTAGGTTCATAGTTGAAGTAATACAGTTATACAATATTGAATTCAGTACAAATCCTATAAAACATAAAACTGAATGAGTTTTTAACCTTAAAAAAGATCTCCATTTCATTTTAAAATACTGTTTCATACCCAAAAACTCATTTTAATGCTGCTAACACTTAGATGTTTGTACATGCATCTCTAATCTCTATTAATCTGATTGTTCCTAGCCACAGTCAGTTACTTTACGAGGTCCTTGGCACCTGAGCATGGATATAAAGGCATCACATATTTTTCAGTGGTAATGTGTTTCACCTCTACTAATTAACACAAAGCAAATCTTTATGCTTCTTCCTCAAATATAACTCTTTTTTTATTTATTAATTTTTGTGTGTATTTCATACAGAACATCCTAAACAATATTATTCATCTATATACCCACATCCCAAATGGTAGCATCCCATAGTCCCCCCTCCCGAGTCCATATACTCTGTAATCCCTGTTACTGTCCACTGTGTTGTCAGTGCCCCCAGCCATTCTCCAGTGCTTGTCCATCTGCTGAATCTAGTCAAACTCTCTAGAGTTCCTTGATTTAGGAAGATCAGCTCTTTCTCATCTTGCAGCAATCAATTGTCAATATTCCTTTAGATAAGATTGGGGGGTCTGCTGTTCATTTTCCCAGTTCTATGCTGGGTTTCTGTCTGGGAATCTCTTGGGCCACCCTGGCCAACAACTCAAAGGAAGGTATCTCCTGTCTGGCATTGTTTCTTGTTATATAGCTTTTAGCTATACACATGGACTCTTAAAGAATTATGTTGATCCTTTTAATCTTTGGTTATACTTTCCTTTTGGGTGTTTAAGACCATAAAAAAACTGGTGTGTTTGTGAATATGTGCTTGGGGGGGGGGATGCATATGTACATATGTGTGGGTCACATGGGCTTGGGAGGAGCCCCTGACTCCTTTTTTTTACCAGTTCCATCTATGTGAAGATAAGTCAAAGGTCCTGCTTGACTATAGCTGGCTTCACTTGGAAGCATGGAGGATATGTTTCTTCTATGTTGACCCTCCTCTTTGTAGAATGGACTCTGGTTCAAGTCCATTTGATGGGGTCTCAATTGCCTCCTAGATGAAGAGGACAGGTGGCGCACCACAGTTACAGGGCATGTTGTGGGATACTCCATGGTCCCCAGGAGCCTAGTCAACCTAGGAGGGCAAGGAGCAAAAACTGTGCTTTATATTCCTCTGACCAACTTAGTATAGGCCTCAAAGTATGGCTATTAGACATCCAAGAAGGTTAGTTCCACCAGTTTGGTACTTTCAATTACCATGTGCTATGTAGATAAATCTTGGGCAAAGACCAAATGTTCTCAGATAAACCTTACCTAGACATGTATTATATTCCTTGCACAAATTGTATGTATAATTTGTCAGTAGGTTGCTTGATTGATATGGGTCACTCTGATTTTTTAAAAAAAAATAACTAGGCAAAAAATAAATAAATAGATAAATAAATAAATAAATAAATAAATATCCCTCTGGTTTTTTTAAAAACTAGCTAGGCATTATTTATGTCTTGCATTGTCTAACCCTTCCACCATGGTTTCCCGATTTAAAGTGCACCCATTTTTCCCATTTCTCCCTTAATAATATCCCTCTCCTATGGTCACACCTCTCTTGAGCTCCTTTTTTCCTTTTATCCTCAAGGTTCCTTGTATAACCCTCCCTCCCCCTCCCCTTAAAATAACCCAATTTTTATCCATATCTCCCTTATTAAGGCCTGTTTCCTACTGTTCTTCTCTTTCAGGTTCTTTTCCTTTACCTCCCTGGTTCCTTTCCATTATCCTGGCTCCTATAGTTATGTCTAGATACATACTCACTTATAAGGATTTGGAGCTAGGATCCACATGTAAGGGAGACCATATATGTCATTTTTGTTGTTGTTGTTGTTGTTGTTTTCTGAGTCTGTGTTACTTCACTTAGTATAACAGTTTCTATTTCCATCCATTTACCTGCAAATTTTATGATTTCATCTTTCTTTAC
>NW_008330777.1:7085426-7092067 GCF_000622305.1 Nannospalax galili
ACATGGATGTACAAGTGTCTCTGCAATAGGATGAGTTCTTTGGATATATGCCAAGGAGTGGTATAACTGAGTCAAATGGTAGGTTCATTTGTAGTTTTTAAAGAGTTCTTCACACTGTTTTCCATAAGGTGTGAACAAATTTGCAATCCCACCAGCAGTGGATGAGCATTCTCCTTTCCCCACATCGTCTCCAACATTTGGTATCATTTGTTCGCTTGATCTTACTCAGTCTGACTGGGGTAAGATGAAATCGTAACATGGTTTTAATTTGCATTTTCTAATTACTAATGATGTTGAACACCTTTCAAGATTCTTCTTAGCCATCTTTATTGCTTCTTTTGAGAACTCTGTTCAGCTCCTTAGCCCATTTTTAATTGGGTTACTTCCTTTCTTGAGTCTGTTCTTTGAGTTTGTTATATATTCTGGATGTTAAACTTCTGTCAGATGTGTTGCTGGTGAAGGTTTTCTCCGATTCTTTGGGTTTTCTCTTCATTTCCTTGGTTGCTTCTTTTGATGTACAGAAGCTTTTTAGTTTAATGAGGTCCCATTAGTTGATTCTTAACTTTGTTTCATGAGCAATTGATGCCTGGTTTAGAAAATCCTTTCCTACACCTATATCTTGTAGATTATTGCCAATGTTTCCTTCTAACAGTTTCAGAGTTTCGGGCTTCACATTGAGGTCTTTGATCCGTAAGGAGCTGACTTTTGTGCAAGTTGAAAGACAGGGGTTTAGTTTTATTCTTCTACAGTTGGGGATCCAGTTTGCAAAGCACCATTTGGTGAGCATGTTGTCTTTCTTCCAGTGAATGGTCTTGGCCCCTTTGACAAATATCAGATGGCTGAAATTTCATGTACTCATATTTGGGTCTTCAATTTTGTTCCACTGATTTATGCGTCTGTTTGTACCAGTACCATGTTGTTTTTATGACGATATCTCAGTAACACAGTGTAAAATCTGATATACTAATCCCCCCAACACTGCTCTTAGTGTTCAGGGTTGCTTTTACTATCTGAGGTCTTTTGTGCTTCCATATGTATCTTAGGATGGGTTTCTCCAACTCTGTGAAGAATATCATGGGGATTTTGATTGGCATTGCACTGAATCTATAAATGGCTTTCATTGGATGGTCATTCACAGTATTAATTTTTCCAATCCATGAGCATGGGATGTCCTTCCATCTTCTGATGTCTTCCTCAATTCTTTCTTAAAAGAGTTAAAATTTTAATTGTACATGTCTTTAATATCTTTGGTCAGGTTTATTCCAAGATTTTTTTTTTTTGTAGCTATTGTGAAAGGGAATTTTTCCATGTACTCTTTTTTCTGATTGCTTTTTATTGGTAAATAGAATGGCTACAGGCTTTTTTAGATTAATTTTGTAACTTGCCACTTTACTGAATGTGTTAATAATTCCTAGGAGTTTTCTGGAGGAATTTTTGGCATCTCTTAGATATAATATCATATTGTCTGCAAAAAGGCAATAATTTGATCTCTTCTTTTCTAATTATTATTCCTTTAATTTCCTTCTCTTTTCTTATTGCTCTTTTAAGAGCTTCAAGCACTATGTTTAAAAAAAATGGAGATAGTCTACAGCCTTATCTGGTTCCTGATTTTACTGGGTATGCTTCCAGTTTTTCTCCATTTAGAATGTTTACTGTGGGTTTGTTGTATATGGCTTTAGTTATGTTGAGGTATGTTCCCTCCCATCCAGTTCCATCTAGAACTTTAAAATAAATACATGTTGAATTTTGTCAAAGGTCTTCTCTGCATCTATTGAGATGACCATGTGGTTCTTGTGTTTGAGTCTATTTAAATGACTTATATTGACTTATGTATATTGAACCATCCCTGCATCTCTGGAATAAAGCCAGCTTGATCATGGTGGATGATCTTTTTGGTGTGTGTCTGTGTGCAGTTTGAAAGCATTTTGTTAAGAATTTTTGCACCTATGTTCATTATGGATATAGTTTTCTTTTTTTGTTGTATCTTTACCTGGCCTTGGTATGAGAATGATGCTGGCTTCATGGAAGGAATTTGGAAGGTCTCCCTCCATTTCTATCTTTTTGAATAAATTAAGTAGTATTGGATGTAGATCTTCTTTGAATGTCTGGTAGAATTCTGCTGCAAATCCATCTGGTCCTGTGCTTTTTTAAGTTGGGAGGTTTTTTTTATTACTGTTTCATTTCCTTATGTGTTATGGATCTATTTAAGCTTTTGATCTCTTCTTGGTTTAGTTTTGGTGGTTGCCATGCTTTTCCCGACCTGTCCATTTCTTTTAGGTTTTTAAATTTAGTAGCATATAGGTTTTCAAAATGTGGTGTATGCCTTTAATCCAGCACTTGGGAGGCAGAGGCACACGGACCTTTTTGAATTTGCATCCAGGCTGGTCTACATAGTGAGTTCCAGGACAGCTGGGGCTACAAGGAGACCCTGTCTCAAAAAGAAAAAAAAAAAATATTCCCTTATAATGTTTTGGATTTTTTTGCTGTCTGTTGTGTTGTTTCACCTTTCATCTCTGATTTTGTTGATTTGGAGGTGCTCTTTTTTTTTGGTTAATTCGGCTGCGGGGGTCTGTCAATCTTGTTTATCTTTTCAATCAAACAGCTCTTGGATTTGTTGATTCTTTGTATTGTTTTCTTTGTTTCTGTTTCATTAATTTCTGCTCTGATTTTTATTATTTTTTCTTGTCTGCTGGGTTTGGGTTTAATTTGTTGTTGCTTTTCAGATGTCTTGAGTTGCAATGTTAAGTCATTTATTTGTGTTCTTTCTAAATTTTTAGTGTAGGCATTTAGAGCTTTAAACTTCCCTCTAAGGACTGCTTTCAACATATCCCAGAGGTTTTCTTGTGTTTTATTGTTCTTTTCACTTAGTTCCAGGAATACTTTTATTTCGTTCTTAATTTCTCCTTTGACCCATTCCTCATTAAGGCGTGTGTTGTTTAATCTCCATATGTTCATGTAGTTACTAGGATATCTTCCAGTGTTGGTTTTAAGCTTTATTGCATTGTGTTCTAATAGAATGCATGAAATTATTTCCATCTTTTTGTATTTGTTGAGGTTTGTTTTGTGTCCCAGTATATGGTCAATTTTGGAGAAAGTTCCATGGGGTGCTGAATAGAATGTATATTCTTTGGTGCTTGGGTGGCATATTTGGTAGCTGTCTGTTAGACCCATTTGATGTATGATATTGTTTAATCCAGATGTCTCTCTGTTAATTCTCTCTCCAGTTGACGTATCTAATGGAAATAATGGGTATTGAAGTCCCCTACTATTAATGAGCTGGGATTAATCTGGTCTTAAAGTTTTGTAGTACTCTTTTTATGAAGTTGAATGCACCTGAGTTTGGTGGCGATGTGTTCATGATTATAATATCTTCTTGGTCAATTGTTCCTTTGATCAGAATGAAGTGGCCATCTTTATCTCTTCTGATTAGTTTTAGTTTAAAGTCTATTTTGTCAGATATTAGAATTGCAATGCCTGCTTTATTCTTAGTATTATTCGCTTGTTTTGTTTTTGTTTTTGTTTTTTTTTTTTCCATCTTTTCACCTTAAGGTAGTGCCTGTCCTTGTAAGTGAGCTGAGTTTCTTGTAGACAGCAAGATTTCTTAATCCATTCAACTAGTCTGTCATTTGACTGGGAAGTTCACACCATTGTTACTTAAAGTTCTTAATGAAAGATGTGTATTGATTCCTGTCAGTTTTATTTCTGTTCACTTTATTGGTGTAGCTGTGCATTTCCATAGTTATACTTTGATTAAGTTTCTTTCAGTAACCCATTGGGTATAGTCATTACTTTCTTTTGCTCTTTGTATTGGTTCAAGAACTCTTGGAAGGGCTGGTTTTGTGGACATGAGTTCTTTCAGTCTATTTATGTCATGGAAGATTTTTCTTTCCTCTTCGACTATAATAGACATTTTGGCTGGGTAAAGTAATCTGGGTTGACATCTGTGGTCATTTAGAACTGGGAATACTTTGGTCCAGGCTCTTCTGGCTTTCATAGTTTGCACTGAAAAATCAGCTGTAGTCCTAACGGGTTTTCCTTTATATGTGACTTGTTTTTCTTTTGCAGCTTTAAGTATTGTCTCTTTGTTCTGTACATTTATTGTTTTTACTATGATGTGCTGTGGAGAGTTTCTTTTCTGTTCCTGTCTATTTTATGTTCTATATGCTTCTTGTATTTTTATGGGCATGTCTTTCTTTAGTTTGGGGAAATTTTCTTTTACAATCCTGTTGAAGTTCTGGTCTGTACCATTATCCTGAGATTCTTCTCCTTCTTGTATGCTGATGATTTGTATGTTTGGTCTTTTTATGGTGTCACACAATTCCTGCATATTGCATTCTTGTGTTTTCTTAAATTTCTAATCATCTTTGCTAATTCATCCACTGTATCTTCCAGTCTTGATATTCTGTTTTCCGTTTCATTCTTCCTATTCATGAGGCTTTGTCCTGTTGTTTCTAATTGGTTTACTGAGTGTTTCACTTCCTTCTTCATTTCAGCCTGTATATTCTTCAATATTTCTCTTTTCTGACTTTATTCAGAAGTTTGTCCCTATCTTCTTTCAGTTCTTTTATTTTTTTTCTTTTTGTGTTCTTTAAATTCACTGAATTCTTTTATCATGTGTGTAATTGTTCTTGAGTTCCATGTCCTGTGTTATCTCTATGGGGTTCTCATTACACGTCTAAAGGACTGTTGATACTTGGTGGGGATATATTATTTTGGTTTTTCATGTTATTATTTTTTCTCTGTGACTTTGACATGTGGATTTCTTTTGTAGTTTCTGGTTCTTGTGTGAGATTCAAGCATTCCTTTGTTGAGTTTAGGTCTACCTCTTTTTGTAGACCTTGTGTGCCTTTGTGGTTTACTTGTTGGGCATGAAAAGCTGCTTGGTCTATGCTTCAGGTTCTCTCTTTTGGTTTTATATTGGAGGGACCAGATGGCTTTTGTCTTGCTGCTGAGGAGTTCCCACAGAGGCCCAAGTTGGATGAGGATTAGATGCTCTCAGGCTTTCTCCTAATGTTTGGATCCCTCCATGAAAGATGCTGGCCTCAGAAATTTGAGGGCTGGGCTGGCCTGGGAGTAGGGCCCAGTAATGATGCTGGTCCCAGGAATGCAAGGGGAGGTGGGGTAGAGATGAGATGGAGGGCTTCTGTAGACTAGAGGTAGGAATTGGGTTGGTCTGGATGCAAAATTTCAGGAAGCAGTGGGGGTTCATGGCTAAGAGGTCAGTCCACAGGTCTGGGGTGCCACAACAAGAAATGGGCAAGCACTGCTTGGAGGAGAGATTGGGTGGGAGAGCTGGGAGAGTGAATGAGGCTGGGGGAGTCAAGGTGCAGTGGGCACAGCCAAACTTACCCAGGCAAGCTGCTGGCTCCAGGAAGCTGTAGGGCTGTGTTGTCCAGAAATACAAAGGAAGGTGGGAACTACAGGGAGGAATTCCATTAGTCTGGATGCCAAGGATCAGGAAGCAATGGGGAGTTTGGGCCAAGAGGTCAGTCTAGAGGTCTGGGGTACCAAGACAAGTGCCATTCCCCAGGCTAGGAGAAGAGATGGGTTGGAGGAATCAAGGGCCCACTAGGGGCACAGTCACCAAACTTACCCAGGAAAGCTGCTGGCTCTAGGAAGTTGTGGTGTTGGGCTGCCCAGAGATGCAAATGGAGGTGGGGAACTGGGAGGGTGCATGAGGCTGGGGGAGTCAAGGTGCTGTGGGTGCAGCAGCCAAACTTACCCAGGCAAGCTGTCGGCTTCAGGAAGCTGTGGGCCTTGGCCTGGAAAAGATTGTTAATGGAAAGCAAATATAAATTATAAATACTGTAATTACTATAGTAAATAATAGAGAAAAGTCAGGAACTAACACATAAGTTATTTGTGTTCATAACCAGAGAGCAGATTTGTTGGCATTATTTAGACTTTTTTCAATATTTTATTATTCTAATTTATGTGTATGAGTGTATTATATACATGTATGTACGTGCACCCTTGCCATGCAGTGCCTGCAGAGGTTGGAAGATGGCATTGGATACCCTAGAACTGGACTTATTGGTGGTTGTTAGCTGGCGTGTGTGTGCTGGGCTTCAAACCCAGGTCCTATGCAAGAGCAGTCAGTGCTCTTAACTGCTGAGCCATTGCTCCAGCCCCTATTTAGATTTTTTTTTTCTTTTGATATTTTTGAGACAGGGTCTTCCTGTAACCCCAGCTGTCCTGGAACTCACTATGTGGAACTCACAGAGATCCACCTGCCTCTGCCTCCCAAGTTCTGGGATTAAAGGCGTGCACCACCACGCCTGGTCTATTTATATTTTTCTTTTTTAATTTTTACAAAAACTTTATTGAGAATTTCATACATGCACATAAGGTGTTTTGATCAAATCCATGCCCACTCCCTCCCCTCCAACATTCCCACCTCTGAAGAGGTAACCCTAAAATCTTTTAAGGATTAGATACAAGCTCCCAAATACTTTTGACATTTTTGGCCTTTGGAACAGAGTATGTTGCTAACAAGCCCAAGGACATTTTGACTTTTAGCCAAAAAACTGGCTACATTTCTTTGGGATCTTTTTACCCTAACTGCCTAGCCAGTTCCTACTCCTATTCTTATCACACCATCCTCTGAAGGGGTTACCCAAATTGCCAATAGGGAATAGGGA
>NW_008330777.1:7092254-7105396 GCF_000622305.1 Nannospalax galili
TCTAGACAGGGCAGAAAAATATCAGAACAGGGCAATTTTCAACTGTTCATATGAGATTCCATTGTAGTTTCTTGACAAGGGCTTCCAAAAGCATACCTCTATTGGGTTCTTCCTCATTTTTCTTTTGTCTTCCAAGGCTGGACTAGTTGACTGGGAAGAATGGCTGGATACTCAGGTGAGGGTCCAGTGACCCTGCTTGGCACTCCTTTAATGAATGATGACAACCGTCAACAAGCCCAATTGTGATTATGTTTAGCAATTAGGCTCAGCCAAAGTCGGTGATAATGGTAGTTATTTCATGGAGAAGGGACTGCTGTATAGCATCATCTTGAAAAGGACCTGGAATTTAGAAGGATTTGGTGCTAGGAGCCACATATGAGGGAGAACATACGTCATTTGTTTTTCTGAGTCTGTTACTTCATTTAACAATTTTTCAACCCAGCAAACACAGATTCAGGGAGGACATTGTCAGCCCTTGTGGTTTTTCCTGTAAATTCAGTTTATTACATCCATTTTCACCACAGTGAAATAGCCTGGAACTCACTATGTAGCCTGGTCCTGAAATCAGCCTCAGTCCTGTCAGCATGTGAATGGGGAAAGAAAATGTGGTTTATATTCACAATGGACTTTTATTCAGCCATCAAGAGTAGTGAAATTGTGTTGTTTTTTAGAAAGTGGATGTAATTGGGGGTCATCATATTATGTGAAATAATCTAGACTAAGATGTGTGAAAACATGGTTTTTTTTGTTTTTTTTTTTGTTCCTGTTTGGGCTTTATGTTTCTATTATATGCATATTTTGCAACTTGATTTTCAGTGGCCGTGTTGCTATGTACTGACTTGTTTGCCTCAGTTATTACATAGGATTTTATGTTGATTGTGTATGTTTGTGTATTTTATATGTAATTTTTAGTCTTAATTGCCTTGTGAATTCAAGTCATAAGAGCAGAGTTTTATTACTATAGTGCTCTCTTGAAATTTTTTAGAAATTTCTTCTCTTTTTGCTTTTTGATTTTTATAAGCAACACTTCATTAGTGTCTTTATATTTAGGTTTGTATGTTTTTAATTAGCTTGTCTGTAACAAATACCTATTACCAAACTATAGTTGCTGTAGACTATTCATATTGCTATAGACTTCCAAGTTTTCTACCAAAGCTGTGCAATAGCTGTTTTCCCTACTCGGTGTGATTATACCGTTAACACAATTTCAATGACTTTTCAATTCTTTAACATTTTTCAGTTTGATTTATTTGAAATATTCATTTTACCTTATTATTAAATGATAGATTGACTATCTTTGCTTATGTTTTGTGATTAATAATGAAGAGATTAAACATTTCTACATTCAAATCATATCTTCTCTGTGTTGCAGTAATACTTGGCTACTGCACCCTTGAAATCTACTATTCATAATGACCTTACATAGTTTATCACCTGGCCTTCTTGTCTCACATTTATTAAGAATTCAGTTTGTTTCTAACCCTGGGAGCATTATATATTATGCTTTATTTAAATGTGAAAAATCTGCCTTAAAGCTCTGTGTAATGAGGGTTTGAGTCATAGCATTTTCAGTGTGGGACTAGGAATTAGACTTGTACAAATACAGATGGAGTGATTATCAGTGTAGGCTGCATCGTGGACACTAATGCAGCATTCCTTCCTACATCAGGGCATTCATGGTTTCAGCTGAGTTGAGACTGATATGTTTCCTAGTCCTCCCAAGACATTCTGAATTTGAAACAGTATATGGAACTTGAATACAGGGCCTCTTGTCCTTTGCATGACCAGGGTGTATACAGAACATAGAAATAGTGTAACATTCAGCAGCCTTGGTGAGGTGTTGAATTAACTAAATATGTTTTAGCTAATGAATGGCAATTCTTTTTCTAATGCTCTCTATCAAAGGTTATGTTCCAATCACATTTAAGGTTGTCACATGTGTAAGTCCAGCCTCTTTGTGTTTTGTCATCTTGTGGTCTCTCTTTCTTTTTCCTTTTGTCTTTCTTCTTTCCTTCCTTCCTTTTTTTCTTTTGTTCATTCTTCTATCTTTTTTTTTTTTTTTTTGCTGATTTTAACCTTTAAGTCTTTGTTGTCAGCTAATTGGGATGCTTGTGCCTGCTCTGTCTCAGAATTTGATACACTGGGCCAAGAGCAAAGAGATTCTAAGGCCGCTGGTATTGGGGCCTGCATCTGTGCATCTACAAGCTGAGGCTGGAGCATTGTTATTTATTGAGCCCAAAGAATATAAAAAGGTATATAAAATATAAGCAAATCTTATGGTGTCTTGGCTCACTGAAGTTTTCCTAAACTTGACTTTATGCATAGGGACTGAATAAGAATTTAAACCTTTCTAAAGTATTAAAAACAAGAAAAAGAGTCACAGGATGAGTGAGGTGTGGATTTATTAGGACCACATTTCATGTAGGTGACAACTTTTTATAACATTTAATGAGAAACCGTTGAATGGGATGGAATTTGCCCTTTCAAGTTCGGCCTGATAGTTCAAAAGTCATACTGGATCCCAAGGTCGCAGAGGCTCTTCTGTTGGAAGCATTTTAACATTAACTGAGTCAGTGTCCCTTTCATAGTGCTGCTCATTTTCCCTTTTTAGACCTCATCATTTTGTTTAGAACAGGTATGTGAGAACCTCTTACTTCAGGACTTGTAGTGTGGAGTCAGTCATTGATATGCCTTGGCACTGATAAAAACAGTGAAACTTGCTGAGCTGGTGAGGGTGGGAGTGGAGATGGAGCTTGTCCTGTGAGCAGTTCTGGGGCCCCTAGCAATCTGAGGTGGGGCCTTTCAGAAAAGGCCTGAGATACCCATGAAGTAGTTGCATACAATACCAGGGAGTGTTTAAATAGGCATTGTACCTGCTTGAGCTATGTTGTCCTTTACAAACTGCTTTAGAAACTCAGTATCTTTTGTAAGATCTCAAATAATATCTTAAATCATACAGAAAAAACAGTCTACATGATGTTGAGATGCTTCCCATAAGAAATCATGAGTGTTTGGGGTATGGAACCCGCCCTTTTTTCTCCTTCTACTGCCTATTCTGGACTTAGATTGTTACATGTCACTACATGTTTTTATTATTTGTTTCCTGGGTACTGATGATTGAACTCAGGGCCATGACCATGCTCCACAAGCATACTACCACTGAGCTACATCCCTCCCCTGGAAGTCTCACTGACAGGTTCGGACTGTTCAGCTCTCTGGCTGTCCTACTTGTGTTCTTTCTACCTCACTTCCCTAGTGCTGACATTGTAGTCATGCACCACACTTGGTTGTGTTTCACTTGGGTTAAAGGAATTTTCCAGAAAGTTCTCATGAATATGGATGTCCTTTGTCCTTTAATAATCCCCTTTCTCTTAAGGAATCCCATTATTAAAGTTATTTTATTTTTAGAAACCATGAACATGAAAAATTTTGTATTTGTGAGGAATGTTATTAGACATTGTCCCTGGTGTCAGAGACAAGCATGGGTCAGCTATTGAAAGCCTGATTTACACTTTCTGCAAGGAAGTTCAAGAAGGTGGCTTTGAGATTGGTGTGGGTGTCACTGAAGGCCCTTGCTGCCTTATATCTGAGCAGATGTGACTGCTCTTTGTTCTGTCCTTGAAATCTAAATTATAAGATGAAAGAAGACAGTAATTAGGTGCCTACAGTATCTCACACAGTGCCAAGTACTGTAACATTGCACTATCCTTTGACCTGACACTAATTCTGAAAGGCAAATACATTGAACTCATTTTGTAGCGGTCAAAACATTGATGCTCTGGTTGCTGATATTTTAGTAAGGAAAGAGAAGAAAGAAAAGATACTCATCTAAAGTATATACAAACAAGGATTCTTCAATTTTTTTGAGATGGAAATTTTACTAAGCTTATTTAAAAGGAGATCAAAATGAAGTCATGTATTTGACACAAAATGCTGTATTTTAAGTGCCCATTTAAAAATGTATTTCATCTCTGAATGTTAAGTGAAATGTTCCCTTGCAGTATGATGATGTTTATTTTTCTCCTTTTTTTTTTTGGTTTCAGAGGAAGAACTTGTCTCTTTTTCTCAGCATTAGCTTGTTATCTTTGTGGGGGACCTCCCTTTTGGGTGCCCGGTTTTACTGGATGGGAAACAAACCACCAAGCTTTTCCAACTCTGACAACCCAGCAGCTGACTCAGACAGCCTCCTGGCTCGTATGCTCACCTTCTTCTATTTGCCCACCAAGAACCTCTGGCTGTTGCTCTGCCCAGACACCCTCAGCTTTGACTGGTCGATGGATGCCGTGCCTCTCCTCAAAACAATTTGTGACTGGAGAAATCTACACACCGTGGCCTTCTATACTGGACTCCTCCTCCTTGCCTACTGTGGTTTGAAGACCCCAAGCATAGAACGAGAATGCAATGGGAAAGCTGTGACAAATGGCAAGCAAAATGCAAATGGCCATAGCTGCCACTCAGATGTGGAGTACCGGAACTCAGAGGTTAAGCCCAGCTTTGCATCCAAAGTAGAGAATGGCATTAAAAATAGCGTATCACAAAAAACACAGCTCCCTTCCACCGAGAACATTGTCGTTCTGTCCTTATCTTTGTTGATAATACCCTTTATTCCCGCCACGAACCTGTTTTTCTATGTCGGCTTTGTAATTGCAGAGCGTGTATTATATATTCCTAGCATGGGCTTCTGCCTCCTGATCACAGTGGGTGCCAGAGCCCTTTATGTCAAGGTCCAAAAGCGGTTTCTCAAGAGCTTGATTTTTTATGCTACAGCCACATTAATTGTTTTCTATGGACTCAAGACTGCGATCAGGAATGGAGACTGGCAGAATGAGGAGATGCTGTATAGGTCAGGGATAAAAGTAAACCCAGCGAAAGGTAATGTTTTATTTTATGCTTTTGCCTGGACACTTTACACTTTCAGCCTTTTTATGTAGTTGTTTCTTGCTTTAAAACACAGTGTTACAGAAGAGAACCTTTTATGTTTAACCTGTACCTTTCATTTTTAGTTTTTAAGAGATGTGCTATAAAACCAATTTAAATGCATATCCAGCATTTCATGCTTGGAATAGGAAAATATCTTTCCCTGTTTTTGATTATATTTACACAGAAGAATTAGAACTTGTGTTGTATAGAATTTTGATTGTCATAAGAGTTCAGAAAAATGTTTGGTGCACACATTTTAAAATACTAATAACATTTATCTCTTTCATCATATAATGAAAGTCAGTTTATCTCACTTAGTTCTTGTTTTCCAAGCTTTGCCTGAGGAAATACCATAAGACTTAGAAGTAAGCTGCCCCTGAGTCTCCTTATGTGTCTTAGATGTCAGTGAGCTTTGCTACGTAGACTGGGGTTGCCAAGCAGTTAGTCCATTTTTAATTTAAGATTTCTTAAGTCACTCGAGGGGAAAAAAATCTTTTCAAAATAGAATGAGAAGATTGATTGTGCCTTTCTTTATTGCTTTTTGTGTAGAAATTTATTTTAGCAAATCTCAAAATCGATAGCCATAGCAGAAACTAGCTTCCCCTGAAGCAAAAGTGATAAGGCAAAAGCTGTTACCCCAGCTTGCAGCATTCCAATACTGCTAGAAACTAGACAAATGGAGTTGAAATTGTGTATTTTTTTTTGCTACAGAAACATGGCATAGTAAATAGTGCCAGATAATCTCTGTTCTTTATAAGTCATTTTTACTTGGTCTTTAAATTATGGCTATTTGTGCAGCATTTGAACCGGGATTTTTTTTTTCCTACACTTTCCAACACAATTCTGCATCGATATTCAAGTATCAAAGGGGGAAATGCTTCCAAATGTATGAAAATGATCTATTTGTATATATTAGGATCCGTTTCCAAAGATCAAGATACCCTGAAGTGAATTTGGCATCCTTGTCTAATTAGCTCAAATTATGCCAAGACTTTAGTTGAGTACATACACAACTCTTTAAGCCAAGGTATTATATCTGTTTATAACTTTTAGTAGATTGCATAGATTTATTTTAAATGGGAATAGAAGCAATAGAGTTAGGGTAGTCCATGCCATGTAATTCTTTAATTTCCTTTGAAAAATCATGGCCATGAGGCTTTTCTATGTAGTGAATATTCCTTGAACTCATATCTTATAAATATTGTCAATTGGTCATTGTGGTGCATGACTTTAATCTCAGCATTCGGGAGGCAAGAGGCAGGGTTGGATCTCTGAGTTTCAGGCCAGCCAGGACTCATAAGACCCTGCTCAACAAAAAAATTTTTTTGCAGTTTTTGCAAAATGCATTTCAACTAGCTTTTCTTTGGTGGCAGATATGAGCATAGAACATGTGTATATTACTTGTTTATTTCCTTGTATTTTTTGATTCATTTATTTTTATTTTGCATGTATGAGTGTATTGTTTGCATATGTGTAAGTGCCCCATGTCAGGCAATGCCCACAGTGGACAGAAGAGGGCATCAGATCCCCTAGAACTGGAGTTACCAATGGTTGTTAGCTGCTGTGAGGGTGCTGGGATTCGATTCTGGGTCTTATGCAAGAACAGTCAGTGCTCTTGATTTGCTGAGACATCTCTCCAGCCTCTATTTTCTTATCTTTTTCTTAACTTAAAAAAATATTTTATTATTTTTATTTTATGTGTATGAGTGTATTGCCTGCATGTAAGTAAGTGCACCCGTGTCGTGCAATGCCACGGAGGTCAAAAGAGGATTTTGGATTCCCCTGGAACTGGAGTTAAGGACAGTTTGTAGCCGCCATGTGAGTGCTGGGAATTGAACCCAGGTCCTCTACAAGAGCATTCAGTGCTCTTAACCTCTGAGCCATCTCTCCAGCCCATTTTCTTATCTTTTAAAACTGATGTATGTAAGGAATTATAGTCCCCTAGCATATTATTTACATGACAGTGCTGTTCTGAAGACTTATTAAAATTTTTGACTAAAATTTCACATTAAGCTACTGTTACAAAGGGTTCAGATAACCAGGGCTTTGGTAAGAGAGAAGCTGTATTCTTTCATGTAGCAATCTGAAAGTATGCAGCTCAGAACTGATAAGATGGCACTGTGGCCTTTTGGGATCCTTGTTTTTTCTTGTTTGTTCTCCTGCCATCTCAGTGGGGTCACCCCACCCAAGTGGTCCAAGATGACTCACTCTCACATCAGCACTTCAGCTGATAGGAAAAGGGGGAGGAAGGTTCACATGTGGGTGTTCCTATTTTTAGACATACCATGGAACTTGCACACACTGTTTGTTCAGAGACCATTGTTGAATGTAACTATGAGAAAGACTGGGAACTGTTATTAATGGAAGTCAAATATCCAGCCAAATTATATTACTTCAAAAGCCAGGGAGGGAAATACTCAGATGCCAAGGTCAAAATACCCGTCTTAGACACAGAGAAAGTAAAAACACATTTTTCAGCTTTTCAACTACTTTGATGGCTGATGGTTATGATTCCAAACACAGTGTTTTGGGGGCATAGTTAAAATGTTTGTTATTTCTTCATCATTACAGTCAACTAACTATCTATTAAGCATTTTCTTGCCATACCTTTTTCCCAGCACTTGACAAGTAGCATAGGATTTAGGCTCTCCAAAAGAGATTAGTTAAATGAATGCAATAACCAAACAGAAGTAAGACAAGTCCCCTGAGCCTGGCCTACCTCCTGATTACTGAGTCTTAAAAGGTGACTATCATACCTGGTTTTATTTTAAAACTCTTTCTGAACATTTCATACATGAGTACTATATTTACATCATTTTTACCATTCAGTTTCCCCCTCCAGCTCCTCCTGCCCCTCTCCTCAAGAAATCCCTCCCTTTTAAGTTCCTGGCCTCTTCTTTTACTATTACTGCTACACATAGACAGAGAGGCCCCAAGTGACTGGAAGATGAAGATGTCTTTTTTTGCCCCATCTACTTGGACACACTTCAGTAAAGCCTTTTTATTGAAAGGTAGACCTTTTGTATTTTGTTTTGTTTTTGTGAGGCAGGGTTTCTAGGTAGGTCCAGCTGGCTTGGAATTCTCTATATAGACCACGCTGGCTTCAGTCTCACAGAGATCTGTCTGCTTTTGCCTCCTGAGTGCTGAAATTAAAGACGTGAACCATCACACCTAGAGCTGAAGGTAGATCTTTTTTTTAATTTAATTTAATTTAATTTTTTTAGACAGGGTCTCCCTGTAGCCCCAGCTGCCCTGGAATTCACTATGTAGACCAGGCTGGCCTTGAACTCACAGAGATCCTCCTGCCTCTGCCTCCCAAGTGCTGGAACTAAAGGCGTGCACCACCACACCAGGCTGAAGTTAGATCTTCTTATGGACTATGCTGTAGGAGAATTCCGTGAGATTTTTTCCTCTCCTCCTCTCCAGAGCCAGGAGAAAGGGAAACAAATCAGCAGGTCAAAATTGCCAGTTAACTGTTCGTAATAGTTTTGATTGCTGTGGCTCCTGTTTCAGAAAAGCTCAGTTTTGTTGCAGATCTTTGGATGTGCCCATATCTACAGATTTCAGAGTGCTGGTTGTTCCTATTATAGAAGTTAACTGATGACTCCATGACAAGTTATTGTGTTCAGTTTGTTTAACTTTTCTTTTAACGATATAGGTGACCACTTCCAATCTCTTTAATGTCTGAGCTCATACTCTGATTTCATTGTTGTAGCCCTTAAGTTTACACTTAACCACCACCTCATGAAAATAACATAGCTATACATGTGTGGCATTCTGTACTCCACAATCTTCTGCTTCTCATTTCTTTCAAAGTAAAAGCATACAATCACAGAGAAGACCTTGTGTGTCAACCTTTCCCTCTGCTACTCCATTCAAAGCCTACAGGCCCCTTCCATACCTTCTATGAGTCTGGTAAGCTCCAACGGCGAACTGTAGCTTTGCCATTGCTGCTGTGTGTAATGTGTTTCCCCAGATGTTCTCGCTGTGGTACACTGTGTCTCCCTTAGGCCTTTGAACTAGGTCACATAATAAGTATACTGTTTCATGTGTCAAAAAATCACAGATACCAAGGCTGGAGAGAGTAAGTGGTTAAGAGTGCTTGCTGCTCTTCCACAGGGTCCAGGTTAGTTCTCAGCACCCATGCTGAGTGGCTCACAGACGCCTATAACTTTAGCATCAAAATATCCAACACCCTCTTCTGTCCCCTTGGGCACTTGCACACATGCATACACATAAATAATAGAATAAATCTTTAAAAAATGGCAGCTGCACCTCTCTTTATCTGGCATTCCCCATCTTCTTTACATTTTACATTTTTCTCATAGCACTTGTCATGATTTGAAATACTATGATTTATATATCTGTGTTTTTATGTCTAAATCCATTGTCAGCATATAGTAGACGACAAGGTGGATGAACGCAGGGATTTTCACACTTAAAATGAAAGTGTGAAAATAATATTCAGTTAGTTCCTTATATTCAGTTAGGGGCATGGCACAGTAAAGTATTTGGTTTGTAAGCAGAAGGACCTGAGTTCCATGCCTAGAACCTATGGAAAATGCCAGAGCTTGATGGAAAATGCCAGAGCTTGAAGGCAACTGCACTTGTAATCCCAGAGCTGCGGAGGCAGAGACAGGAAGATTCTTGTGGCTCCCTGGCCAGCCAGTCTAGCCCAGTTGGTGAGGTGCAGGTTCAAGAGAGACCCTATCTTTAAGGAGATAGATGGTGTTCTTGAGGATGACACCCAAAATTGTCCTCAAGCCTCCACATGTGTGTGTACACACATGCACTTGAACACATACTCATAAATGCCCCAACACATACACATGACAGAAATGCCATATATGGAATAATAGCAGTGCCTGATAGAGGCACTTGAGGAGAAAAACATCAAATGGCAGATGTCACTTCCATCTTCCTTCTGGAGTGTTTTTTTTTTTTTTTTTTTTGTCTTTTTTTTTGAGACAGGGTCTCCTCGTAGCCCCAGCTGTCCTGGAACTCACAGAGATCCGCCTGCCTCTGCCTCCCAAGTCCTGGGATTAAAGGCGCGCGCCACCACACCCGGCCCTTCTGGAGTTTTTATGATCAGTTTAGAGGTAGAATGTGTGAGAATGAAATAAGGATAAATTGAAATCTTTTGCTGTAATGAATCAGGTACTGAAGAGTGCTTTATAATCACATTGATAGGACTTGGAATGGCGTTAGTTTTGTATTTCAAGACTGCTATCTGACATGTGCTTCTGTTTTGAGACAAAGTTCTTTTAATCCAGGTTCCTTATATTTTTCTGTTTGTAACATGCTTATAATTCTGACTTGTTACTTCCTCAGTAATTTTGAGACTGATAATAATCTTCCGTATGGAAGACTTTCCTTAATCTTTTGTGTTATTTGAGTCTAGTAAAAGATTAGAAACCCTTTAAAGTCTAATTCAGAATGTTTTCAGAATTAGACTTTTCAGTGTTCAGAGACTACAGATTGAGTTTGTTTTCTTTCTTTCTTTGAAGACCTTTGAAAATTTTGGAATACTTTAGTCTGTCATGTGCCATTATAAAATACGATTTTAAGCTTCATGAAGCATTATGCATTAAAACTGCTGCCTTCTGTAATAGATCCTGTAGACAGCTGCCAGTCATTAACTGATTGGATGCAAATGATGATGGTTAATGCCTGTCAGAGTGACTGCTTCTAATTCATAGTTTAAATCTGGATAGTAGAGAAATACAGATTTAGATGCTATAAACCACAAGTCCTGCCTCATTATGTGGCAGATAATGTCAAGAAAATACTGGACATGGTTGATTACTGTCATTGCTGGTTTCACAATGACTCTGAATTTTCCATGCTATGCAAAGACGAAGCTTTCTATGATGACTGCCTTATTGGATAAGACACATTGTGTTTTCTTGAAAGAATTAATTTTTAATGCAATATACTTTGTAATGTATTTTGATGAATATTTGCTTGAAAAAAACATTATTTAATTCATTGCAAAGCAGTTAAATGCATGATTTCTTCTTGTTTGGTCTCTGGTCTCTTCTGGTCTCCATGTATCCTTCTCTGTGTGGACTTTGACAGCACGGATGTCTGCTGCCCTGGCTGTCAGGGCTTTACAGTTTGTTTGTCATTTCCTGTAGCTATCACTGTCTCTCTCTGCTATGGTTTTTGCCCCCTCCAGATCCTGTCTTTGTTTTCCATTCTAGTATCTAGTGCACTGCTTGCTATATAAGTGGGTGGAGTAGAAGTGGTATCAATAAATGTATAAGTAACTTTCTAAGTTGTGTTTCCTGTGACCTGTCTCTGTGAGATATTTCCCCTCTGGGGGAATCTGCCAGCATCTCAAACTTAACACCTCCCAACTATTTACAAACTTCCTATTAATAAATCCATGGAAACATAATAATAGAGTTATTAGAGATAAACAGAACCTGTGAATACCTATACATACAAAAGTATGACAGCATGTATGGCCACCCACCTGGAATGCTAAAAGGCATTCAACAATTTGAAGTTACAGTTAGAGATTCAGTATTCAGACAGTCCACTGGGACTGAAGATGTAACCCAGCTGCAAGAGTGCTTTCCTATCATGCAGGAAGCCCTAGGTTTGCTACCCAACACTGCATAAACTGGGCATAGTAATCCCAGTACTCAGAAGATAGAAACAGGAAGATCATAAATTCAAAGTCACCCTCAACTATGTAGTGAGTTCAAGGCTAGCAAGGGATATATGAGACTGTCTCAAAAAACCCAAAACAAATATATAAAGAAGTGTTCTCTGGGCCTGGGGAGATGGCTCAGTGGTTAAGAGCACTGGCCCCTGTGGCAGAGAACCTGGGTTCAGTTCCCACCACTCATATGGTGACTAACAATCACGCATAGCTACAATTCCATGGGATCTGACACTCTCTTCTGGCCTCTGCAGGCATTGCATTCTATGTACATGGAAACAAAACATCCACAAGCATAAAATAAAACTAAATTACTTAAAAAGAGTTCTCTGTCAGTTTAACAAGCATGATTACTTTTTAATTGTTTCAAAGAAAATTTTAAAATAGTTATGAACAATTAATCAGGTTTACTTTAATCTGAGGAAAATTTCATAAGCTAAATTTGGTTCTTAATGCCTGTTTCTAATGCAAGTATGTGAAATGTAGTTCTAAAAGGTAGATATAAAATGGTTCTCATGTTTAAAGCTGTCAGTTCAAACATTCTACATACATTCTTCCCAAAGTAAATGAGAATATCTATGCACGTATAGAAAAATAGAGACATGATAGCATGCATCCCTTCCTCCGAGTCTGCTTTGCTTTGTGGATTCCTACTTTCCTGTAATGTATAAACTTTAAGATGGCCCTTCCATTTCTTCCAATTAATACATTCATTCAAGAGATTCTTTAAAATTTTTATCCAGTATATTTGTTGATTCAGTACAAAAGGATGTGTTTTGGTATCTATGGAATCGTAAGGGATCATTCTTTGTACTGGCAGTTAGATTTGAAATTTGAGGTGTTTTGCTTTAGATTACAGCGGTGATTTTTAAATGATTTTCCAGCAAAAGAAAAGAAAGTTTTTAGAATAAGCTAAAAAGCACCAGTGCCACCTTAGTTAATTAACTCACTGATGTGATGAAATACCAGACAAAAGCAACCTAAGGAAGGATGGCCTGCCTTGGCTTGAGGTTTGTGGCTATCATCTATCATAGTGGGAAAGGCCTGGTGTTAGGAAATCAAGACTGCTGGTCTCATTAGATACACAGTCAGGAAGAACAGAGTAGTAAATGTTGATGGTTAGTGTATACTCTCCTAATTTAGTTTGGGAGCCCAGTCCATGAAATGGTACAGACCACATTTAGGGGTGTTCTGCTCAGCTCAGTCATTCAGTCTAGGAGCTCCTGATTAGACATGCCTAGACGTTTGTTTCCATGGTGATTCTAAATCCTGTCAGGTTGACGATCAATATAAACCATTACAATATACAAAATCAAATGGCAGAGATTTAACCCTTATAAAGCACAAGAGGGTAAAAGAAGCTCATTTCTTAATTATAAGTTTATAGATAATGTCACAAATATAACACATTTTCAAGAAGACAAATACAATATGCTTTTAAAAAACAGAGTTTTAGCTCTTTTATGTATAGGAAGCTATTGTGATTGTGAATTTCAAAGAAAATCGTTGGTAATATATGGCTTGAGCATTTCAGATTTCTCATCTGAAATGC
>NW_008330777.1:7105420-7154375 GCF_000622305.1 Nannospalax galili
GAGAAATTTATTCTAGGAAAAGAGGGCTGAAACAAATTGTGGGTCTTATTTTTTATTTTTATGCATATGGATGTTGATTTAGAAATCTCATCATTTGAGATTTATCTACCATTGCCAAATTTACTTATAATTTGAAAAATACAAACACTATTATTCAAGAAGATCTAGCAAGTACATCCTTATTATATGCATACTAGAAATGAAAAAAGCTAATTACATGTATTAAAGGTTTTTGTTTCAAAAATATTATTTTCCAACTAAGGAAATGTTGGGATTTGATTAAATAAAGAAAAAATTATCACACAGATTCATGAGTATGTGTCATATAGACACATAATTTCACACACACATATACACATATCACTCAGAGAGCGAGAGAGAGAGAGAGAGAGAGAGAGAGAGAGACTTTATTGTCTTTTAAAGATCCAAGTTCTCAACAATACTGGCTGCTAATCTCATAATTCATTCAGCTGTATTAAAAATCATAATCCAATACCTTTATACAAAACACAATCTTTGCAGTCATTACAGTCATACATTTATTTACTTATTAAAGGTTTTCACCTGGAAATATTAAGAATAGAAAGCACAAATTGGTTTAGAGGTTCAGCACATTACCGGAGCCAGGTTTTGAGAGGAATGGATTACTTAAGTATTAATGCAAAACTTCTCTTCTTAAATTACATGGGATGATGGAGGAAATTTATAGTTTTAGAACATTTGGGGTTGTCTTTTGAAAGGTAGAGTAAAGATAGGTGATCAGATTTTTTTTTCCCCCTTTGTGTTGCCTGGGACATGATAGTCAATTTCTCAAGCATGTGCATCATTATGCCACAATCAAAGACTACATGGTCCAAAATATTCTGAAATATTTTGCATTTTACTTTTTTAATGGACTTAATCTGTCTATGCTTTATAAATAAGCTTTGGTAACTTCCAAAATGGCAAACACTGCCTCTGTTTGGGACTATTCTGCACATTTTCCATGAATGATTTTAAGTCATGTTCTTTCTCATGTTTATTTTTATTGTATTTATTATATGTGTATCAGTGTATTGACTGCATGCCTGTAAGTGAGCCCATGTCATGCAATGCCCATGGAGGTCAAAAGAAGGCATCAGAGCCCCTGGAACTGGGTTATGGATGGTTGTTAGCTGCCAAGTGGGTGCTGGGAACTGAACCTCATTCCTCTGCAAGAGCAGCCAGTGCTCTTACCTGCTGAGCCATTTCTCCAGCTGTGGTATTGTCATATTCATATAAGTACTGAAAATAATTGTAAAATATAAATGAGTTCCTTGACTTGAATAATGAAAATGTTAACCCATTAATTACTGGTTTTATACAGACTCATGTATTCTCCATTTTTAAAACTATATTTGATACTTTAAAATTTCTTTTTTTCTTTTGACATTCTATTATTTGAAATTCGGGATCTCCTGAATTCTAAAATCTCCTTCTTTTCATTTTAGGAGTGTGATGTTCAGAAGCTTGGGGCAGGTCAATGCAGCTCTAAAAGCACTCCTACTATAGTAACTGCTTTTGTGGTCCACGTCTAGAAGCAAGGGATGTGCATGGTTTGGCCAGTAGACCTGCAAGCTGTGATGCTTCTTGTTGTTTCTCAGCCTGTTCTGAAATTGATTCATTGGGCTGTTCAAAGTTAAAAATTTAGAGAATATATGCCCGAGAGAGAGCCCTGCCTTAAGTGACATATCTACAGTGGAACCTCTACACCTAAGGCTCATAGAACATAGTAGAACAGGGGTAGAGAGAATGCTAATATATCTCTCAACTTTCACCAGCAAAACTTTCTTGTACAGTTAGAGTACAATGTACACAGAAGATCACAACTGGCCAAGGTGTAGAGAAAAAGAGACTACAGAGTATATGTCCCCTGATAGGACTCCTATATTAAACATCACCAATCCATGGCTCAGAGACCATTTCAGAAGAGGGAGTGGAAAGATTGTAAGAGCCAGGGCTGGTGCATGAACATGAGGAAACAGGCTTTCCAGCCTCTGGGAACTTGCTCATATGAACTTGCAGCAATGGTGACAACATGCATATGACCCATGCTGACGCAGTCAGACAAAAACCCAGAATAGAACTGGGGAAAAGGGAAGCAGGAACTATTGCCAACTGACTTCTGCAGGGTGAGGGAGAGTTGATCTTCTTTAAGGGAGTGACTCTAGATAGGCAGACTAGACACAGCTTGCACCAAAGTACATCTGGATACAAATGCTTGACTGGATAGGACTTAACATGTAAGACAGAATGTATCAAATCTGGTGGGGGGACTGTGGAGGGCACATATGGTGAAGGGGACTAAATTTGATTAAGATCTATTATATGAAATGCACAAACACTCAATAAAAATATGCATTAAAATTTAGACTTAAAGACATATATTCTAACTTCTCTTCTGATACTTGCTAGGAAAGCATGGTTTCTTTGTTGGGTTTTATCATATTGACATGTCAAGAGTCCAAATAACATTATTTAGGATGCTACAGGTGAAATAATGTGTTCATATTTACAAGTACACATATCGAGTTATAACTTCCAATTGGTGATGTGTATTAGTCACTTAATGGAAATGTCTCAGATAGATGGTGTGTGGTACAAAAAAAATCCTTTCATTGCTTCTGAGAACTCACAGCCGGGAACCTGTCTAGTTACCGTTATAAGCGCAGGAGAGTGAGCTAGCGCCACTGTTCACATACTGCTCAGTTGATGTGATAATAGCGTTTTAGTCATTGGGCCTTCTAATTTTGACACATTTCCCAAACCCTTTCTATTTGTCTTATACAGCCCTAGCTTTCTTTTCCTACTTGAAATGAGAAATTTCTAAGTTGCGTACTTAGTATTGCTAAGTAACAATATTCTTTGTTTAATATCACATTTTATCTGTTCCTGCAAGAATGCCTCATATTCAGGTATTTCCTGCATAGTTTTTAAGAACCCTTCTCTTCTTATCCTGTGCCAGCAAAGAAGGCAAAGAAAATTAAGCTTCCGTTTTTTCTATAGATAAAAATCAGTACAGAAGAAAATACTTTAAAGTGAGAGTTTCCAAGTTTTTTACTTGTAGAAAACGCAACTGATACTTATTTTTAGAAATCTCATAGTATCATTTACAAATAATTATTTTCATTTACACATGGAAATATTTTTCTAATCACATAATTACTAAAATTTGTATTTTTATTGGTCATTTATTTCTATAATGAACTTTACGTTTACCTCTTTAAATACTATTTGTTGAATTAATCAAGCGGCTGCCAAACATTAATATATAGAAAATAACATAGGTTATATTCTCCTGATGCAACATATTTGAGATTACTTACATCTGTGTCTTAGAGTGCTTAAATTTGTCTTGTATTTATGTTGGATTGTGGCTTCATTGGCCTGGATTTGATTGAAATTCTTAATAGAATATCCACAGATACTGAATAGACATTATAAAAGTGGCATCTTATTGTTATGTTTTTATATAATCTCTGCATGAAAATATTATACATGGAAATATTTTTCTAATCACATTCTGTAATTTTCCTTAATCTTCTCTGATGGTGAATTTACTTAACTATAACCATTTCATAGCTAAGAAACTAAGAGAGACAAAATATTTAGGGACAAAGAGTATGCTGGAATCCATTACTAACCATATACTCCTGGTGTGATCCTCACAACTTCTGTGACCCTCAGGTTGGCTGCCATATAGAGAATAGAACAGTGCCTTGTACGGCAGAATTGTCGCTTAACCAGCTCTGGATATGACCAAAAGCATATAGCTACCAAATTATGTTTTTTCTTGTTTCTAATAAATAAGAGAGTAATGAAATTTACTTGAGTATACCCCACACCTAAATCTTAATTAAATTAACAAAACCAGGTTTGGGGACGTTTTGTTTCTGATGTTTTGTGTCTGTACCAATATTCCTTTAGTGACACACATTATGAAACTGATTTGGGCCCACTAGTTATCAGGACTCATCTAACTATGACAGAATCCACTGTGAGATAGTAAATTGTAAAAGAACAAGGTAGAACTTCGAGGGAGAAAATGGGATTCTGTTTGCTTTCCCTGGGTTGTTTAGAAACCACAATATAGTTTTTCATGAATTGTTGTCCTTTCCAAGAATTTTTCATTGTTTAGAGCTGAACAAAACTCAAAAGACCCAGTTATCAGAGAAACAAGTTGTAAAGGCCTCTGTGCAACAATTTGACTCATATGACCTGGGAATAATTCTGTATCCAGTATGACCTTAAAAAATATTGTGTGAAAATTCAATAAAAACTTAGGTGATCATCAGTGCTTACCATCCATTTTAAGGTACTAGTTGAATTGCTCTGTGACTTGAGATTGGTCATATGTGAACAATTTCTTAAACACCTTACTGAGCTGATTTTGTTGTGATACAAAGAGGGTCAGCACTTGTGTCATATATATAATAAATATAATATGATATAATATAAATATTAACTGTGTTTTATTACCTTCTTTTGACAGTACGATTGGCTAAAAGGTTTACTGATATGATTTAGGACGGTGTTAATCCCTGCATGCTCTCAATTGCTTCTCCCATGTTCAGTCATTATAGTAGGAAAACACAGTTACATTAATGGTCTTTACGTATGCTATCTTGACTGATTAATGAGAAACTTTTCACAAGGCATGTTGTCATTAGGTATAGAGTGGGAAACTTTTAAAAAATATTTTATTATTTTTATTTTATGTGTATGAATGTGTTCCCTGCATGTATCTAAGGGCACCAATGCCCACCGAGGTCAGAAGAGGGTGTCAGATTCCCCTAGAACTGGAGTTAAGGACCATTGTTAGCCACCATGTGGGTGCTAGGAATCAAACCCTAATCCTCTGCAAGAGCAGTCAATACTCTTAACTACTGAGTGATCTCCCGAGCACCTAGGGCAGGAAAATTTTGAAGGAGTAGCCATTGAGCAGTTCTACCCAAGTGAGAAATTAATGAGTGAAGGAAAGCATAGGTAAAAGCCAGCATCAAATACCATTACTGGTTCTGGCCAATGACCTTGGCTGGGGAGGGCAGGATGGCTCATAGTCAAAGTCAGAAATATGGTAGAGATTGCTGATGTTATTATAAAACCCTGAGGATCCACTCTTAGGTGGGTGTTTTAATACTAAAACAGTGGTATTTGTGGATATCAAAATAAACACGTGGATATTAGAATGTTACAGAGAATAGCAATGCTGTCAAAACTAGCAATTATATTACTGAAATGCTAAAATTTAGTGCTTTTTATTAAGCACAAATTTCAAGTAATCAAAGTTACAGTAGCAAGATAAAAATTGCTTTTCACACACTGAAATTTTTCTAAGTAGAACTTATAATTGCATGTAGACATTTAGCGTACATATTCTGCTTTCGGTGAATCACATCCACTTCTTTTCTTTGACATTTGAACTAGTCTTATTTTATCTACCATTCAGTATTATGTGATAATTTGTGGTAATCCAAGGCATAATAAATTTAGTCAAAACAAATTCTTGTGGGCTGAGAAGACTCCTGTTTGCCTGGAATAATAGGAAAGGATGATTATGTAATTAGCAAAATACTCAGCTACAAACACGGACCTCTTTCACCGTCCTTACTAATAAGGAGTGAAAACAAGAATCGAACACACAATTACGGTCATTTTGAATTTCATGCAGTTAAATTGCTCTTCCCTCCTCCTCATTGGCTTCTTTTTCTCCACTTCACATAGAGTTAAAAGAATTTAACATAATTGACATTTATAGTCAGTGTTGAGCTCTATAAATTATAGTCTTGGCTGTGTTATCAGCAGAGCAGGTATGCAGTTTAAATGTTCCATAGTATTTAAAAAATAAAGGATTTTTGGAACCAGACAGAACAGACGTATCTTTTTGTTGCTAAAGCCTTTTAGTCTTGCCTCACTTTTTGCAGGCAAAGTGTTCTCTTCGAGGACCAAAGGCTGATTATTCAATGTCACTTGGTTAAGAAGGATCAACTGTATATAAAATTTAGCCTAAAGTTGACTGTTAATCTGAAGACAAGCAGTTCTTATTCAATATATTATACACAGGTCAATTCCTATTTTATTTTGCATCTTATTTGGCACAGAATATGGATAAAATTTCAATTTTTACCCCATTTTATGAAAAAAAAATAGCTTTTGGTCTCCTGTATAAGTAGTTCAAAATTACAGAAAGCAAACTTTAGTAGTTTCTCCTCTTTTTAATATAGTCAAATGTTTTAATATTGGCTTATCCTTACATATTACTCAAATTTATGATGTAAGTTCTAAAGATATATTTTAAATTTTTAGGTAAAAATAAATTACAGCTTACAGCAAGAGTCCTTACCAAATTTGCTGGCTGTGCATCTTAACAGTAAGATGGAGATGCTGGTAAAATCACCAGAGGCGTGATTATTCTACTATTTGATATCCTGAATATTAAGTAGTTACAGATTAAATATTAATATTAGGATACTCATTTATCATTTAGCTAATTTTTTTCAAACAGTGCTGTAAGAAAAATTTGGCAATGTTTTTGGTAATAAATGAATATATAATTTATTAGAATTATATAGTAACTACTTTTGGGGGGTTTTTTGGTCTTTTTTGAGACAGGGTCTCCCTGTAGGTCCAGCTGGCCTGAAACTCACTGTTGACCATGCTGGCCTTGAACAAAGATCTGCCTGTCTCTGCCTCCCAAGTGCTGGGATTAAAGGCATGTGCCACCATGCCTGGCAGTAACAACTTTTTAAAAAACTCATTTCCCTGAATTGGTTTTGAGAAACAGCAGTTACCTAAAATTGTAACCATTTAAGTTTAAATTTATTCTATAAACTTAAAAATACCTATTTGAATGAGGACTTTGAAAAGTTAGAAGTATTTACTGCCTTATATTATTCACTCTTTCTAGAAGGCTCTCACATTTGATTTTCTCTTTAGAACAACTTTAACAGTATGGGAGTGTTTAATTGCTCTTCTCCTTTTCAAAGAACATAAAATAACCCTGGCAGATTGTGGACTAAGTACAAGAGGAGCTTTCATTGTGAATTAAGGTCAAGTTTTTCCTCAGTGGATACCTTTTAGATGTAGTTGAATATCAGCATGAAGGGTCCTTGAGGTACAGGAGTGAGTCCTGCTTCACTTCCTGAGTATTTAACATTCTTTTTCTTTTTGAAAATAACTTCACAGACCTGATTTTTCTTGTTTTTCCAGTATTGTATAGAAGCATCTAGTAACCTTTCCTTAAAATATTCATGCATGCCTATTCTGAGATGCCATGAAATAATTAAACCACGCTTATTAAATATGTTACATGCAGAATATATTCTCCTTGTTGGTGGTGAGAACATCATGGTCAATGCACTTAAGTCCCTTGCATCTTTGAGCAGTGGCTCTCTGTTGACACATGTTGGGTATGTTCTGTTTCCAGTGTGTTACCAAGAAAATGCAACATTTAAAATTGTATTTCCAAAGAAATCCAAAACAATGTTGTTTGCTGTTGATTTTTCTCTGGCCTGGAAAGTATGTTGTGAATATATTACGAATATGAGTACCAGATATTTTTATTTTTGTTATGGCTGAGTTTTATTTGTCCCTAGTGCCTCTGACAGAATGATTCATTGGAATAATTTTATTTTGTCTTCTCATTATCCTTCACTTCCTAAATTATATACATAAAACACATTGTATGAACACAACATATGAAGAGAAGGTCTCCTCACCTCTAAAAATTGGATACCTGGGAATATACCTGTATCCCCTCTCATCAATAACTTTGTCACTTGTGGGACTAATCTTCCATTTTCTCATCAATAAATTCTCATCATAAATATCATTAATAACTATTACTATATCTCAGATGTTTTCACTATGTTAAAGAAGGCTCACTGTCAAGTACAAAGTAAGTGGAAGCATTTTTATTATTGTCTTATAATTTTTAAAATTCTTTGCCTCTCTCCTTTTCTTCTTTTTACTTCACTTTTGTCATCACAGTGTTACAAGGCAAGCCCATGAGATGGGTAGTATCATCCCTGAACTGGAGCAATTGATTAGAAAATCAATTTGCACAATAGGATTAAAATGAGTAATTGGAAACTCTTCATTGTGAAATAATTTTTAAAATTGCATTTTATGTTTTAGAGCTAGCTAGGTTTTAGGAGCGTCATTTTACTGTCACTAAACTAGAATCACACACATGCACACTCACACACATGCACACTCACACACATGCACATACACACAGGCACATACACAAGACACATTTAAAACACAGATAAAGTACTTAGGTGTCACCACAATTCTTTGGAAAAATTTTTGATAATTTTATTCCCATGAAACCATACTTCTAAAAGTTGTTACATGAAATGATCACATTCATAAAATGTGTGGGTTTAAGAATATAAAGATGTAAAGTATATTAAATATTAATGAAAATGCAAGTTCTTTAAACATTGGTAGTCCAATGTGTAAGTACAAAAGTAAAAACTTAAAGATAATTCCATGCATCTGTTTTGAATTGTCTTACTAGAATAAAAGTTTAATGTTAAGCTGCTTTATTCCTTAAGTAGGCTATAACACAATCTCACCTCTCCTGTAAAAGAAGATGGCGTGTGTCCTCACTTTCCCTTTATTTCCTCTCCCTTCATGCTCTCCCCTCCCCTGGACTCCAGTTAGAGGGTTAAGTTAATAATATTTCTCAGTTCATGGCTAATTTTCAGACTAATTCCTACAAGTTTCCTGTTTCATGCATACATGCATTCTCTTTTATCTCTAGTTCTAAATTAATTTTGCTTTGCATCATATGTAACTGCTTAAATGTCTGATTTACATCTTTATGTGTTTAATTTAACCTTGTTAAATAAGCAACAATATTTTGAGTATGAATCAGTATTTAATATTTATAAATAGTACTATAACTGTTATATAATAAATGATAACATAATTTATACAGTTTTTATTCTTTGTGTACTTATGTTGTAGCATTCACATGGTGTCTGTATTTCCTGACTGGTGTAGTGTAATAATCTATGAAGTACATCTAATGTCAGATGGAGGGGTACCTCATTTCCCACTGCTAGCCAATGATAAGACAAGGTCATTAAATGAGAATTAAGTGAGAATTTTTCTGGGACAATTCCTCATCAGGACTTATTTGACTTTGTGAATGACATTTGTTAACTTGAGTGACTTCTGTCAGATGACATAACAGAATGTTATGGCCTCAGGCCACACTCCCCCAACAGTGCACAGACTCCTTCCCCAGCATCCCTGCCAGGTGGACTTCCCTCATTTTTGCTAATCTGGGGATAAAAGATATCTTCCTCTTATAATTTGCACTTCTGTAGATTAGTGAGAACTCGTCTGTTTTCAGGCATATCCAAACTGAGGGCATTGGCCATGCGTGCTCCAGGATAGCTGGGATTGTGGCCCAACACAAAATCATCAACTTATTTAAAACATGAATCTTCTCTGTGTCTGACATTTTCAAAACTATATTGCATGGCTCTCCAGCGTGAGCTCTGTAAATAGCAGTATCCATTCCCAGTAGCAGAAGGTTGACTATGCCTGAATGGTGTTTTGACTTCCTACTTTCTAGCCTCCTTTCCATACCTTTGTTCCATTTTCCCCCCCGTTGGCCTTGTTACCTTTTTCTTGTTTTTAGTGAAGATGGTTTATTTTCCTAGTACTTCCTCTTTTTAATTGTTTGAAATATCTTCTTGTACATTATGCCTTTGTACTTTGTGATAATCCTTCAATGAATAAACACCCTTCCTTTCGAGGTCCTCAAATTCGTTTTTTCTTTTCGAGTTATAACTGGTCTTTTTGAGAGAATCTATTCCTTTCCTCAGATATTCTGTATTCTTCTGTGAACTGTACCTTGTAAATTTTATTTATTCGTTTTTTAAAGGCAGTGTTTCATGTAGCCCAGGCTTGTCTCGAAGTTAGTATGTAGCAGAGGGTATCATTGAACTGCTGATCTTTTTTTGTCTGTATCTTCCAAGTGCTAGGGTTGCAAGCTTGTGTCACCATATCTGGCTACCTTTGTGAATTTAATTTTTGAAACTTTTTAACATTTACCTTTGTGGTTGGCAAATATCATAGTACAATTTAGTTTAATTTTTTTCTCACATATTGTTAGGATAAATTTTATCAGTTCCATAGTAAATTAAGCTAAAATACTGATTGAAACCATATAGAATTATTGATTAATTTATATAGAATCTGCATTTTTGTATTATTAAAGTGTGTTATCCTAAAAATTTGGAAATGGGATATTCCTCCATTTCTTTTAAATATTTATTTGGATGTTTTCAAATAGTGAAATCTGATATTAAAATTGGCATTTGTACTTAAGGATGACTTGCTTAATATGATTACAATTTATAGAAGTAAAAAAAGAATTAAATCATAAGATCAGTTACAGTGATTTGTTCTGTACATTCATAATAGTAAAGTAAAATGAGTAAGCATTTTAAAATTTGATTTTTAAGCTTAACCGTAGTATATTTTCCTTTATACTATAATATATATTTATATACTTTAGCTGAAGTTTAAGTGGTTTCTCAATCCAAGTATGATTTTATTTCACTTTTTGTTTTCTCATTATTGAAACCTGAAAAATGAACAATTTTTATGAAAAGAATCATTCCTAGTTGACTTCTAGTGGAATTTTCTCTTGTAGGTCATATTCTGTGGGATAACTATACATTTGTAAGTGAGCTTTTTTTTTTTTAAACTGGCATTTATTGGTAATATCTGTGAAAAAGTCACATTTGTATTTGAAGGTATGAAAATGCTGACAGCAGTTTTCACACCAAAAATTTGTATGCTAATTTTATTTTTAATTTTGACAGCTCTTCACAAATCACACATCTATTTTGATCAGTATAGCACTGAGGAATAGTTATCTCAGGGAGAAAGTATTTTGTGAAAAAGAATTGTGCTTATATTTGAACAGGATGAAGCCCTCAGTGCCAGTGCGTTCAGTTCAGCCAAAGGCCAGTGCACCTGGAGTAAAGGAACTTGGACTTATTAGTTCTTGCACGGAGAGAGACCATTACATTTGGGTCAACCTGGGGTATTTGACTCTGTATGCTTTTATCATTTTTTACCTCAGATAGATGAAATGGAAGCACAATGAAGCTGTTCCTTGAGTTAGATGCCAGGGTAATTCTGAATTTTTTAAGTCATTTATTTAGCAAGAAAGGGAGTTGTTCGGTATGTTGTGGGCTATACAGTGACCTTTTGCTGTTTGTTTGGACAGAACTCTCCAGTGGTCTTGCTTTGTTTTGTTTCATCATTTTCTCAGAGACTTCTGTCAGAAGCTGGTATTCTGTGAGCTGTGTCTAGCAGGACAGACTGGCCTGATCCTGAATGTCAGCTGAGTTCTGAGTATTGAAGGTCATACTCCTTTTTTAAAACATATTTTGTTTTTTTTTTTTTATTTTATGTGTATTGCCAGCATGTAGGTAGGCGCACCTGTGTTGTGCAATGCCTACAGAGGTCAGAAGAGGGCATTGGATTCCCTGGAACTGGAGATAGGACAGGTGTTTGTGGCCATGCGGGTGCTGGGAATTGAGCCTGGATCCTCTACAAGAGCAGCCAATGCTCTTAATTGCTGAGCCAATTCACCAGCTTGATCACACCCTTTCTTTCCGTCTTCTTTTCCTTCCTTCTTTCTTTTCTCATCCATAAGTGATTAGAATTGGTTTAATTTTTCTTTTTTCAGGTAAAGTGGTCAATGACTTCATCATATTAAGTGTGCGATTTCCATTTGGACAAAAATCAGGAAATATGTTCATGTTGCAGCTTTGCCACAGTTAACTTGCTGACTATTTTTAACTTCTAAGTTGCTTACACATTTTGAAATAACCCTGTCTTCTGCTCCATCATGTTGGGAACCATCCTTATCTTGCCATTGGGTTCTTGAAGTTACCTTCTTACTCTCTCTCTCTCTCTCTCTCTCTCTCTCTCTCTCTCTCAAATTTTATTATTTTAGATAGAGTCTCATGTAGCCTAGGCTGACCTTGAACTTACTTTGTAGCTGGTGGCAGCCTTGAACTTCTGGTCTTGCAGAAGGAGACTCTCCGTGTCCCATACTGGATTACAGGTGTGCACTGCTAGGCAGGGATCAAAGTTGCACGCTAAGCCAGCACAATGAGCCACTTCCCTCTTGCTCTTGTTCTGCTTCAGTGAGAACCTCTGCAGAAAAATCAACAGTGGTCTTTTCAAAATACAAACTTTGTCACAAAATTCTGTCCCCAAAACCCTTTCCCACACATTTTGATGAAAACATCCCTCAGATTAAATGCTGTGGCTTAAATATCCTGTGTTTGAAATGCTCCTTATCTCTGTGACTTCATCTCGTCTTCTTTTACTTTGCAACCTTTCACCTGACTGGCCTTTCTGTAGCTGGAAGTTCGTGTTTTGTTCTATTTTCTTTACTCGGGTCAGTCTTTCAAAAGCTGGTTCTTTATTTTTTGGTTCTTAGAACTTATCTATTTCTACATTAGACTGGCATCACCTAATTTAATATTTTATTATTTTAATGTTGTTTAGTATTATTCCTATTATTTTAGTATTTTATTTGTAGTACTTAGGACTATCTGAAATAGCATGTATTACTTTTTTTTAAATCTGTGTGTACACATGATTTATACGTGGGCATGCATGTGGACTGATGAAGTGTAGAGGTCAGGGGACAATTTGCAGGAGTCATTTCTCTCCTGTATCATGTAGGACCCAGGGATCAAACTTGTGGGCAAGCACCTTCACCTGCAGAGCTTTCTTGCTGCCCCTGAATAGAATTGATCACTATTGTTGTATTGGTTAAGCCCTGCCTTCCTTGCAGCTCTGCTCCTGCCCTCTAGCATCATTCCTAGGTAAATGAGAACTTGACCTTCTTTAGTTTTCATTGTTGTGACAATTACCTGAAACAATTCCAAAGGTTAAAAGCTTCGACCTACAGTTTCAGAGGTTTTAGTTTCTGGGTGACTGATTCCATCACTGCAAGCCTGAGGCCAGGCAGAATATCACCATTGGAGCACATGGCTGAACAAAGGAGTGCATCTTACCTTGGACAGAAAGCAAAAAGAGAGCGGAAGGGAACATAATCCCTAAGTACTTCAAGGACTCTTTCTTAGCAACTCAGTTTCTCGAAATACGCCCTTCCTCCCACACGTCCACCACCTCGCTACAGTCTGTTCCCAATTTGGGTCCTCTGATTACATCAGAGCCCTCCTTATCATCTCTAGAAGCATCCTGACAGACATGCTCAGAAGTGTGCTTTAGTAATACCCTAAGCATCTCTCAATCTAAACAATCTGACAATCTAGATTAACTATTACATTGAAGATTTGCTTTCAGTGCTGTGTGCATAGCTCTAATAAAACTCTTGGCACAAGAGAGGATTAACAAATATCCATTTAATAAATGATTACATTTGTGACTGGATAAGTGAACACACAGCAAATGTGTGAACATATTCTAGATATAGCTAGCTATGCCTGTTATTCGCGAGAGGAGCACTTGTTAGCTACTACTTAATTAAGACATAAGTACCTAACACAAAGTCCATTTATTTCTATGGAAATGTGCCTTAAAATATTCACAGTATGCCCTTGCTGTAATTTTTTCAGCATCTGTGTTTGGGATATGGCTTAACGAGGAGAGCATTATAATTATGCTTTCTCAGTGTATAAATTAATATTTGCATGCATTCTCAGGAGTAATTTCAGTGTAAATCTGTTTGCATTCACTAATCCTACCTTCAAAGCAGAACTTTGGGAGGGATGAAGTGGGTTGGAAGTGATCCTGAGTATTAGAAGTTTCCATAGAGCATGCTTTATTAATTTGAGGGGAGGGATACTAGATTAAAAATCTACCATGCCTATTATATTTGAATATAACATCATTAACTATTCTTTTAATTGTTTCTATTTCCTATTGTCTATTAGTTTAGTTTGGTAGTATTTTTCATGTTTTAATGTTTAATTGAGAATTTTCTATGGACTCACAATGCTGTGGTCTGATTCATAATATGAGGATGATGCTCTGCAGTCAAAAGTGAAGTCCACTGTGAGAATGTTCGTTAGACGGTAGGAAAGATTTAGGATATTGAGCCCTGGATTGGAAATTCTACTTCAGTGTTAACTTGACATATTCCTCAGTGTGTCAGAATTAATTTTCTCATCTGCAGTATGGGTGTCAGCTTCATGTGTAGGTATGTGCTGGGAGCATTTGTGAGCTTACATATGTCAAGTGTATGACAAGGCATATAGCACTATTTGTTGTGATATCATTATGAATTCAGAAGTTTTCTCTCAGAAGCATAATTTCCAAATGCAACACAATGTGTATTATATTTAGTAATATTATTTCAATATTTCATATTTCAATTATTTCATTATAGTAAATTGCAAAGAACATCTGCCACATCTGCCATATTAATGACAAAACCAGCATTTATTTTTAGCAAGTATGAGGCACTATCATATACATCCTATGCTTATAAGCATATATACACACATAAACTCATTAGTCCTCATCACAAAACTCATGAGACACTAAGTACACCTTGTTTTTTACAGATGAGTAAACTGAGGTATATGAGTGTTAAATAACAGAAATGCAGGCAAATCTGAATTGAAAGTCTCCTCATGTTTTAAAGCATAAAATGAAGATCTTTACTTTTATTCTTCCAGAGTGGTCAGTAATCAACCAAAGGATACATCTCAACCTGTAAAACCTTCTTATCTCTATCTTCCTGCTTGTGGAAGACTCCACTTTCAGGAATTAATATCTCACCTTCTTCGGAGAATGAAGCAGGCAATAGAAACAGACACTTTGGAGGTCGAGATCTGTTTGAGAGCTGTGACTTTTTAATAATGGACAATCATGATTATTTGAGGAAAAATGAATGCATAATTTATAACATGATTATTTGTGAATGCAAATTTTCCCTGAAGTAAAGGTGTTAAGAGGAAGGGCATAAAAGAACATTACTTCTGAACAGATCTTATATGCTTCACTGTGTTAAGAAGCATACTGTTACATCAGTATGTTCTGATGCATATTGAGCTTCTTTATAGCTTTGGTCATTCCATCTCCAAATATTCTAGAGCATTTATCAGTTCTTTCATACTTGAATGAAATTTTTGTTTATTTTCAGATGATTTGTTACCACAATTTCAGGCCATGAGGACCCCTGCAGACACTTGAAAGAGTGTGTAGTCTTTGTAGGTGACCTTAAGATAACATTGTTCTTGGCCTTGTGATGAACTGTATTTGTAGATCAACTTTGAGCCATAATGATTGCCTTAATTATTTTAGACTTTGTATTTCATCTCCTAGCTTGATGAAATATTAGAGTATAAGGGAAATAAATTTTGCTTCTTAAAAATGTTTTATGAAGGATTTTTTTTCTCCTGCGGTACTCCCTGATGGATTAATATTATATCATGTATAATTGGACTGACGCTTAGCCTGAATACTTCTCTTTCTTCTTGTCAGCATGGGGTAACCTTGGAAATGTTCTGAAGAGTCAGAGCAAAATTTCTGAAGCTGAAAGCGCCTATAGAAATGCTTTGTACTACCGCAGCAACATGGCTGACATGCTGTATAATTTGTGAGTATGCCTTACTTTATCTGGTTTGGGTCACTTCTGAAACCTGCTGTGAGAGGGGCTCTTGATTTATCTGCTGGAAAGAGAGATGATGATAGATGTGTTTCTGAAATAGTTTCTTCCTTAATTATGCGTCTGAAATAAGTAGGTGGATGATGTTTGTGATTTCTTTGTTTGAGGCGGTATCATCTAACATGTATTGATATACTATGACTGAATTTTTTGAAGTAATATACCTCATAAAAAATTTGGTATAAGAGAATTTAATTAAAAATGTGTCCTTGTTCCTATATTGATAGATATAAAGTTTCAAAATTAAGCCTTTATATGTTATACATATGTAATTGACAAACTATTAAATGATTAATTTGGTCCTCATAAAACAATTGGTTGTGTCAAAGTATATATGAGATGTGTGGTCAACTAGGAATTAGCAAAAAAGAGTGTGTTGGTGAAGTGAAGTTTCTTCTTTTTCCTCTAGTTTGTCTTCTTCAAAAATAACAATGAGTATCAAAGTTTAGATAATCGAACAATTTAAAATACACCTCTACTCAGGAAAATCTCAAAGGTTAAAATCAGTTCTGTTCTTTGATGGCAAGTTCTAGAAGACATTGTGAGGTTTGAATTGGCAAGTTAAAAGTAAATACTTATCATTTCCTTGCCTTACATTTATGAGAATATTTATAGATGTAATAGAAATCTAGTTTAACTTGCTTAAAAACAAAAGAGAATCTGTTTTCTTTACTCCTGTAGCTGGGAGCTCTTGGAGTTGATCAGATGCAGGCATAGTTAGGTCCAAGTGCTTGATGGGATTTGGGAATTTGCAGCAGTTTTGTTGCTCTGGGTTTTCTCTATTTTTGTCGTACTCTGTGAGGAAGCATGGCTTCTCTACCTTTCTGCATGTAACATCATGGTTCATGGTTCTTGGTTTTAAAAAGAATCCCCCGCCCCCATGTGTGTGTGTGTGTGTGTGTGTGTGTGTGTGTGTGTGTGTGTGTGTGCGTGTGTGTGTGTGTGTTTGCTGTCTTGTCAATATTCATCCTGGAAAGGGTTCTCTGAGTGACCCATGGGGCCCTGTGTTTTCTTGGATGAAATTCTAAGGACTTCAGAGATGCTGTGGATTGGGGAGGACCAGAGGTGACCATTCCTAGGCAAAATGAGATACCTATTTCTTGGGTTTAATGAAAAACGCGTAATATATATCAGAGATATTTGTAAATTTTACGTTTATACGTGTTTATATTCTTGGCTTCTAATTCTTTTTAGTGACTTAGTCAAATGTAGGTATAAAAAGTTATTAAAGATAAAAAATAAACAGAAAAAGAAGTAAGTATACACACACAGGAAGAGAAAGTGAGAGAAACTGGAGAGAGAGAGAGAGAGAGAGAGAGAGAGAGAGAGAGAGAGAGGAGAGGTTGCTCAGTGGTTAAGGGAGGTGGCTGCTCTTACACATCAACCAGGTTCAGTTCCCAGAACCCACATGGCAACTAATAACAATCCTTGACTCCAGGTTCAGAGGATCCAATGTCGTAGTCTGGCACCCATGTCACAATACTCAAGTAAAATTATATACATGTAGGCCAACCCTCACATACACAAAATAAATAATAAAATAAATTTAAAAGAAACCACAAAGGAGCTGAGTAGAATTTTGTGCCAGCAATAGACCTTGTCTTCAGCCTCCTAGACTTTTATCAATAGAATCCAAATCTAGTGTCCTATGACATGAATTGGGCCAACAGGTGTATTTTGTGTGAGCTGGCTCAGGGTGTAATTTTTCTTTACTACCTAGAATTCTTTACCATACAACACACCCTTTGTGCTCTGGATGGTCCTTCTTCTGTCTGTTCTGCTGTGACTCATGCTTCCCCACATACATCATCATCTTTCTTGAAGTAATTTGAATGTACATCTTTTAATGAAATATTGAGTGGAAATATTTAGGTCCTCTTACCACAGCTCATGACCACTTCATCTGAATGATATTACTTTATTTTTCTAAACTAGTGTTTTATTTCATGGAAAATACATTATTAGTTTCATATATTTACATACACATTCTCTCTCCCCCCTCCATTTATATTCATCTGTATGATACCAATATTCTGCTGTTATCCATTCTCTCTACATTTGCAAGAAAGAAGAAAGTGGCCCAATCACCCCTTCTTTATTCAGCTTGCTTTTGCTCTTTCTCAGCAACAGCCCACAGCCACTGGTTAATTTTTTAACCCCTTAATGCTTAACATCAAACCTGTGGTCTAGTATGTACTAGGCTAGTATTCTGCAACTACCATATCCTCAGCCACAAAGGAACTGTTTAATAAGTTACTTCCTTCTTGTTGGTACCTGTTGGGCAGGGGTTTAAAGGCAGTCTGCTTTATCTCATCTGATTATATACTGAGAGGATAATTTTTTTAACTATATAATCCCCCTTTACATGTAATTAAAATCTCCAGTTTTTAAGGACTTATGGTTGCCTACATAAACTAGAAAATTCCTGGAGAGCTGCTAAAACCTTACTGAAATGTCCTTGTTGGAGAAGTAATTATTAACATGATTATTTGTTCTTCTGCTTATTTAAAGTACTTTATACATGTTATAAATAGTTGCTATCTATCATCTATCTATCTATATCTATATCTATCATCTATCTATCATCTATATATGTATCATCTATCTATCCATATCTATGAACTCACTATGTAGACCAGGCTGGCCTTGAACTCACAGAGATCCACCTGCCTCTGCCTCCCAAGTGCTGGGACTACAGGCATACGCCACTAAGCCCAGCTGCAATATATTTTTTAAATGACATTTAACTGTCAGCATAAATGAAGTTTAAATTCTACTAAAAAATAACAACAGTCGGGGCTGGAGAGATGGCTCAGCGGTTAAAAACACTGACTGTTCTTGCAGAGGACCTGGGTTTAAATCCCAGTACCCATATGGCAGCTAACAACTGTCTGTAACTACAGTTCCAGGGGATCTGATGGACTCTTCTGTCCTCCATGGACATTGCACAACACAGGTGCACTTACCTACATGTAGGCATAACACTCATACACATAAAATAAAAATAATAAATAAAATAAAAAAAACAATGACTTGGAAATAATGGATTATATAATTCACATGGTTCATAAAATTCCAGTATTGAATAATCATCTTTCAAAATAGTTTAAGTTGTTCTTTAATTGTCAAAATCAAATATTAGTAAGGTGTACCAAGATAATTCTTTTACAACCTGTAATATAGAATTAATATTATATGTTCTTTGTAGCAAACTTTCTTGTTACATAAGCATAAAAACTATTTCCTCAGTAATAGGTTAGAAACTATTGAACAAGTTAATGATATTCTTTTTGATATGTTTATGCTATTTCCATTATGTAATTTCCTCTGATGTGTAATATTTACATCTTGTTAGAATTTAACTCCTAAAAGGGAAAAAAAAAAGGCTGGTGTTTTGCTCAGTCTTTCTAGTAAACAACCTAATAATACTCCTTTGTGGCAATAGGAAACATCGGCCACCTTTCTTATCCTCATTTAGAAAACATCTTAATGATGTTTCATGATACTGGTGGGAGATGCAGCTCAGTGGTAGAGTCATTGACCAGCAAGCATGAGGCCCCAAGTTTCAATCGTGCATAGTAGGGGAGAAATAAAAAAGATGTATTGTGTTGAAAACATGACACTAATGAACATTTATAAGTTGGAAGAAATTTTTACCTGTATTTCTTAATGAAGTTTAGAAGCTTTGGGGAATTAAAGTTTCTATTAAGTCCTCTACTTAACTGTTAATTGGTAACTTACTTGCATTGTAAATTATTAGTAAAATTTAATATCAGTATAAATTTTTATTTGGGATACAATCTGCATAAATTTAAATAGCAATTGCTAGGGCTGGAGAAATGGCTCAGTGGTTAAGAGCACTGGATGCTCTTGCAGAGGATCCTGGTTTGGTTCCCAGCACCCATGTGGTGGCCTACAACCATCCGTAACACTAATTCCAGTGCATCCAGCTCCCTCTTCTGACCTTGACCATGGCATGACACTGGTGCACTTATATATGTGCAGGCACTACACTAATACATATAAAATAAGAATAATAAATAAAATATGAAGAAATAGTAATTGCTGAGGTGGTATACTCTACTACTGGCCAGATATAAGATGTTTCTAGGAGGTCAGAGACAAGGCTTACATTAATTCCTGTAATTTATTTTTATGTCTATATTTTAAAATGTTAACCAGTGATTTTAAGTAGCACATCAGAATATTATTATATGTAAGAATACAGAGGAGATAGATGATTTGGGGACTGTTAAGTGAACAGCAGCATGAATGGCCTGGAGTTCAGTCTCAAGTTCAGTACACATTGCCTTAGGTGATCACAAAGTAGTATTTTCAGGAATGATATCAAGTTTATCATAGACTTACACACAAGATTTTATTATCTGTTTATAATATGGTGTTTGAAATCTTCCCATGTTTTTGTTTCCACACTCTGGTGGCAGTTGACTAAACTACTTGCGTGTGCACAGCATTCTTTCTTAGTCCTTTCTGTATGGCATGCTCCTCTGTCTCTAAATGCAGTAAAAGAAGGAAGAAACTGGGACTCGAAGATGCTTGTCTGGAGTCACACAGATCATGAGTCATCATTTGCACCTAAGATCATCTGACTATCCATGTCACATTTACACTTCTGCTCAAATTCACAGGCTTAAAATGAGGATGCAGCCCACAAGAGACCTTCAATATATATGTTTCAAATTAAAAATAATTCTGATCATCTTTACATGTAGAAATAAAATATTTGGAACATTTGAATCTAATAGAAGATTGTCCATTACTTTTTAAAATCAGTAGTAGTGTCTTTACTGTGTTCTGGCATATCAATGTTCCTAGATTGGCAGTAGGATTGGACACTTGTGCCAAGACTTGCTTTCAAGAGAGAAGTGCTACAGAAAGCATTTGTAACTGTCTAAAGCCATTGATTATAACAGTTGCTGTCATTTTAATCCATGTTTATAGATAGTATCCATATAGTGTGAAATTTAAGACAATGTTTATTCCTCTTAATTGTGGTAGATGATACACAATTATTGCACAGCTTACAGTCAACATTTTATTCATATTTCCACATTCACTAATGTTAAAATTTCATACAAAGTATTTTAAGCTAGATTTAGCAGATCTATGTTACACAGTTGACTTTTCTTTTAGAGTATGATGTATTTTCAGAGACAAAGCCCTTGAGCTATTGCTGAGTGATTTACATTGTCACATTTCATAAATACATAGTTGACTTTCAACCTTTTAACTATACTATTTACCACTCTCTGAAATATAATCGATATTTTTTTGCCAAAAAATAGTTGGTGTCCTTTCATTGTTGTTATAGATTTGTCTCAGGCAGTCTGTTCCAAAAGATATTTAAACAGGTAACTCAGTAGAGCATTGAATTTTTTATTATTCATTAGGTTTCAGGAGGCAGATAATAAATTTAATGTAAGAGAATCAATTCTTGATTCTCTTACATAATGGAGAGCTTATTTCTGTGAGTAATTGAGATTTTGTCACCACAACTTAGTTGACCCTTTTGTTCTGTGCTATAAGAATCTCAGTATCCAAACCATGAAACTTGAAAAGGAGAAAGAAAACAAATGGACAGGAATATAAAACAATCAGAAGCTTCTGGCAAGGGTAATAGGACAGGAAGGAAAATTTCAAATCTACAGTCTAAAAAGGAGAATGAGATTACACCCAGGTATGTGGAGGCTTAAAAAAGCAAGAGCAGTATACATGGTGTATGCTTTCCTGGGAAAAAGAAACTGATCAGTTTTGGTCGAAGAATAGGAAGGCAATCCAAATAAAAAATGTTGAAAAAATTGGGAAAAATATTATAATTTTTCTTATCAAAGAACTAAAGCAAGGTGTTTTCCAAATGACTTCTTTTGGATGTTCAGTGAAGAGTTCATTACTACATTAACCATACTTCTCTCTTTATGAAGTTAGGTTACAATGATGGCAAAACATTACTAAATATAATAAACATACTTACAAAAGAATGACAAGCCAACTTCACCCCCAAATCAAAATAAAACTTAAACAAGCAAGAATAAAACAAATCACTATAGACTTATGAATATGAGTATAGGCATGACTTGAAATTAATATAGTAGATGTAGCAACATATTAAAGATTAAAGCACTGCAGTCTGGTGGGATTTCATCAGATGTATTCTAAGATGTTTAATATTGCAATTCAGTTACTACACTCTTAATTTAAAAAGTCAGGAGGAAAAAAAGTGATTTCTAGATATACCATGAGGGCATTTGATCAGCAACTACCTCAGAAAGTAAGAGTTGTAAACAACCTGGTAAATGAATTAATATTCTAAAACATAATAAAGAACGTCATTCAAAAGTTATTAGCAATGTTGTACTTAATGATAGAGCATAGTGGCCTCTCCTCTAATATTCAAATTCTTGGTGTCATGGCAATGACTTAATTATTGTATAACTTGTGGATTTCTAACTATATTTTCTGATTTCATTAATGACTCATGAACCCTGTATCACAGTAGAAATGTACTAAATGGGTAGTAATGGGTATTTCTCTGAATTATGTAATTTGATCAGTCACTAGACAATTCAGGCTTCTAAAGAACCTTCTTATTTGAGTCTGGTTGTGAACTCTTGTAAATCCTAGCTTGAGAGAAGATGGAAATAGGAGGGTCATGAATTCAAAGTCATTACTAGCTACATAGCAAGTTCAACAGGAGCCTGCTGTGTAGGATCCTGTTAAAAAACAAAAGCAAACAAAAACAAATCAAATGTCTACTGATGGACTTCCCTTCTTTTACTTGCACATTTATGTCAGAGTTGGTTCCTGTATTATTTTTGTTTGTTTTTCCTGGCTGCCATTAAAGTGGGTGGGTTAAAGAAATAGAAATTTGTTGCCTCCTGAGTTCGAAGTCACCTGGGGAATAGGGCGATGGAGAAGGCTCCTCTGATAGTTTTAGTGAAAACCTTCCTTCCCTGTTTCTGTGGTTTTCTGGAGAGAAATGTTTGGCATTTCATGCCTGCAGCTGCACTACTCCATTCTCACATGGCCATCTTCTTATGCAGATGCCCATCACATTCAAGGAGGGGCCATCCATATTAGCTAATTAATACTGTAATGACCTTATTTGGGGTATTGGATAGTAGAACTCAACAGACTGTAATTGGGGATGTGTGCAAAATTTTATCCTCACATCTATCTATTAGGAGCTTCATATTAAGTAAGATAACGGTTTTTATCCTGAAGCAGGAAGGCTAGTGCCCCCCCGACCTTCCTGTGATTATTCATAGCTATTTTATTTTATTTTTTAAAAATTTTATTGAATTTTTGTGTATTTCATGCAGAAAATCATTTTTATACCACCCCCCTCCCCTTTGGAACCCTCCCATAACTCCCTCCCCCCCACTGGAGTTCATGCATTCTGTCATTTGTGTTAAGGCCTGTCATGTAAAGTTAGTATTTCCAGATGTCCCTCAGTAGAAGTTCATCTACTGGGATCTAGTCAGCCTATCTAGAGTCCCTCACTTTAAGATCAGCTCTTCCTCACCCAGCAGTGATCAGCTGCCAATAATTATTCAACTAAGATTGAAGCCTGTTGTTTATTTCCATGGTTCTGTGCTGGGTTTTTGTCTGCCTAAGTTTACATGGGTCTTGTGCATGCTGACACCATTGTTGTAGGTTTGTATGAGAGCGGTCTCAGGCAGCTAGGGGCCTCTTAAAAACTAATATAAAATTTAAAAATTATGTATTATTTTTATTTTTTATGTGTATGCGTGTATTGCCTGCATGTATGTAAATGCACCCATGTCATGCAGTGCTGGTAGAGGTCAGAAGAAGACGTTGGATCCCCTGAAACTGGAGTTACTGACAGTTGTTAGCCATCATGTGGGTGATGGGAATTGAACCTGGGTCCTCTGCAAGAACAGCCAATACTCTTTACCACTGAGCCATCTCTCAAGCCCCAGAAATAAATTTTATACAGATTTCAGAGTCGTATATGCTGTCCAGGACTGGCTGAAGAAGTGATTTTACTGGAGGCAGAATGAGGGAAATTAAGGTACCAAGTTTTTAATTATAGTATCCAGTAATAACGAGGATATAAGAGATCTGTTTGTGTATCTGGTGCTAAGTTTTGAGATTCTTTACAAGGTTAGAAGGCCAGAGAATGCAGAATACAGTTGGTAGTAACGTGGGCATGGAATTCAGAAAAAAAGCTCAACACTTGACAAGTGATGACTTGTGGTTATAATAAGATAAGTCACCAGTGCCAAATATCTGTAGTTCAGAACAGGGTTTCCTGCTAAGTTTCACTGGAGTGAGAGAACATTGTGGTAGAGGGAGGTGTCCAGAGAATGCCAGATTAGGAGACTGGTCTCCCACAATAGAGAATTCCTGAGGACAAACAAGAGTTCCCAGAATTGCTTTGTGTGTTTTATATAAAAGGAATGGGACTGAAATTTTCTTATAATTCCATTGCAGTAGGGTCTGTTTCTGTTGTGTACAAGTGTTATAGTCTGTTATCAACTGCTGTGATAAATACACTGATCAAACCCAACTTGGGGAAGAAAGGGTTGATTTGGCTTACAGCACAGTCCATCATCAAGGGAAGCCAAGGCAGGAACTCAGCAGGAACCTAGAGCACAAGCCATGGAGGAATGCAGCTTACTGGCTTGCTCCCCTGGCCTGCTGTTCTCATCCTCCTTTCTTAAACAATACAGGACAACCTGCCCAGGGGTGGCACCACCCACAGAGGACTGGGCCCTCCCACATTACTCAACAATCAAGAAAATGCCCCACAGACATGACCACATGCCAGTCCAATGGATGAAATTCCTCAATTGAGATTCCCTCCTCCCAGGTGTGTCAAGTTGACAATTTAAGCTAGCTACCACAGTGAGCAACTCAGCTGGCCCTTTTGAATTGCAATGAGAAGGAGCTTGCAAGGCCTGCCTCTTCATGTGACATATTTCTAGCCTTTATTTAGAATGATTTTCAAAGTTTAAATAAGTAATTTTTTAAAAGTAGGACAGTTTTTGCTCCTTGCCCTCCTAGGTTGACTAGTTCCAGGGGACTATGAGCATCTCTCAAAATGTCCTATAATTGTGATAGGCCAACTGTCCTCTTGATCAAGGAGGCTGAGGAGACCCCACGAGATGTACTTGAACAAGTGTCCAGTCTGCAAAGAAGAGGGTCAACACAGAGGAATCATTTCCTCCACACTTCCAAGTGAAGCCAACCATGGTCGAGCAGGACCTTTGACTTATCTTCACATAGGCGGAACTGGTAAAAGAAAGGAGCCAGGGGCTCCTCCCAAGCCATGTGACTCCTCAAATGGCCTTAAGAGTAAAAATAAATTGGTTTATCTGGGCCAACTGCCTTTCTCTGGGAGCATCCAGCTCCTCAGTGCAGTCCCCAGGAGGACTTGGGGCCTCTTCCCGCTCCATCTACCTTTGCATATCTTGGTGGCATGGCCAGATAAGCGATACCTACTTTTGAGTTGTTGGCAGGGTAGCCAAAGGGATTCCCAGATAATAACCCAGCACAGAACTGGGAAAATGAACAGCAGACCCCAATCTTTTCCAAAGGAATATAGGCAACTGATTACCGCTTGATGAGGAACAGCTGACCTTCCTGAAACAAAGACCTCTAGATAGGTTGACTAGATTCACCAGATGGACAAGTAGTGGGGAATGGCTGGGGGGTGCCGACAACACAGCGGAGAGTAGCAGGAATAACAGAGTATAAGGGCTCTAGTGGGGCGAGGGAGGCTATGGGAGGGTGCCATCTGGGAAGTTGGTGTATAGTTAAATAAGATGGTTTGGGATGTTCTGTGTAATATACACACACAAAAAAAAATCAACAAATTTATAAAAATGTATTATATTTGAGGAGGAAGCATGGAGATTTACGTCATGTTATTTAGTAGAGGTGATAAACATTACCATTGAAATCTACCCGATGACTTTATAGACATACATAGGTGCCAAGGATCTGAGTGCAACCAATTATGACTAGTAATAATCAGATACATACAGATTAGGGATGCGTACGCCAACATCTCAGTGTTATTAGAGAAAGCAATGAGTCTTTCTATAAGAAATAGTATATTTTAAAATGAATTGGAGGTATTTTTTAAAGGTTAAAAACTCATTTAATTTTATGGCTTACAAGGCTTATACTGAGTTCAATATTGTATAACTGTATTAATTCAACAGCTAACCTAAACATTTTTAAAGAGATGTGTCTTTGCTCTGGAAACTGTTACTGAGTATGTTAAAGCTATAATGAAATTCTTCTTCCAAAATAAAAAAATAATAACACTAAAAGTAGGGCAGGCTAACCAAGCTTAACAAGTTCACCAACCAGATATGCAGTGGTGCATATAATTCTTAAATATATTTTATCATTTAATCTTTCATCTTGAGTTTTGGCCAAGAAATACTGTTTTCAAATATTTAGCTAAGTATGTCTTGTCTAATTGCCAGATATATATTCAGGCAAGAGGATTATTGTATAATGACCCAGAAGTCTACCCAGTTGTAAAGAAATCAGGAATGATTCTATGGAGGAGATCAGGTTAAAAACCATTTAGGTAAATTTTTTAAATCACTCAATGTAACATTTTGTCTGTCAGTTTTCATGGTTTTATAAATCATGTGATTATGAGTTAAAATTACAAATTGTGTGTAATGTAAAAGTACATTATGTAGTCATTGGTATTCTGTTAGCTTCTGAGATGGTCTGAAGGAGGAAGCTGGATATGTCCAGGTACTTGGTACATAGCTGTCTGAGATGTCAGTCCTACATAAACTTACATATAAACAAAAAGAGAAAAGCCAGAGAAAGTCCCTGTGGCCTCGTGTTTTCATGGAATTTTTCCTTATTTTACAGTCATATATAATGAGAGAGAATCAAAGTGTAGATGATTTGCATGGGGATCACTTAAGTGTTTTGATAGCATGTTTGTGATATTATCATTCTGAAAACATGACATTTATGATACCATCAATTAAGGAGTACTGGTTGATAATGGACTTAAGGCAGCCTGGTCTTGCCCCTTCCCTGGAAAGACCTGGAATTATGCTTTGGGTATTTCCCCTTTTAAATCTAATTTTATAGAGCTTCACTCTCTCCTTTTCCATGCACACTTGTGCATATTTACTCTGTCTGAGGCTTAATATGGTCAGCCAAATTGCACTTCACACCTACTAATTTCAAAGCCAGCTTTTTCTGCAGTTACTTTGCACATCTGTTCTGTGATTCATCATGAGTTGATTTTATGGTTTAGCTGTTAAGGTTAAAACTCCTTTCCTAAATACTTAAAATATCTGATTCTGTGACACCTATTGTAAGCCTCACTGGTTTCCACACTGTCTGAGAAAGAGTGGCCAACTGTGAAGTTTTGTTCTTTGCTTATCAGTATAAGCAGGTTTGCAAATCTGTTCAACCAACACTGCGTACTTTCAGCAATTACTGAATTAGAAATTGAGAATTAGTTCACAAAGAAAATATAGTTCCTGCCTTCAAGTAGCTTGAAGTCTTCATTTAAAAATATGATGTAGGGCCTGGAAAGATGGCTCAGCAGTTAAAGCCCTTGCCTAGCAAGTAAGAAAACTCGAATTCAGATCCCTAGAATTCTGGTGAGTGCTGCTGAATGGGCATGGTAACTCCATTCTAGTCATGGAAGGCTGAGATGGGATCCCTGGAGCAAGTGGCCTAGGGAGATTATACTTATAGGTGAACTCTTCATTGAAAGACCATGCCTCAAAGAATAATGCAGAAGAGCAATAAGGGAACATTATTGTCACCAATCTACACACACACTACACACATGCCCATACTCATACAAACATGCAAGCACATACACACATACTACATGCACCTGATAGCACATGCTTGTAATCCTGGCACTTGGGATAGGAGGCAAGAGAATCACAAGTTGTAGACCCGAGTCAGATACACAGTGACACTCTGTCTCACAGAGCCAAGAGGTGAAACAGTTAAATAATAAGGGCGACATTCATTCATTCATTCATTCATTCATTCATTCATTCATTCAGTTTATAATCAGAGTCTCACATAGCCCCTGTAGGCCTCCCACTCCTGATTCTCCTGCCTCCACCTCCTGAGTGCTTGGATTATAGACATGCACCAACCATGCCTGGCTGAGGTGACGTGTATTCCAAGTGACGTCCATGTGCTATTGTGATAAGCCAGACACATTCTTACCTCAGCCTAGAGGGAACAAAAGAGGGCAAAAAAGGAAGCCGTATTAGAAAGACAAGTTAGAATGGGAAGATCAGGACAAAATCAAGTTTTGCTTGTGTAATTTTAGATGCTCCCTGGCTATCCATTCGGCATCTGGAATTTTTTTTTTATAGCTTGTGAGGACATTTGGAACTTGGGGGTATAGGTTCAGGTGTCATAATTATGTAATTGTATAAATTAAAACTGATTTCAAATGAATATGTATGTTTAACGTGCCGAAAGCCAAGCAAAAGCACCATTAATATCATCGGAGAAAACATTTAAAAGCAGCTTGGTAGAAGGACAACCCACTATTCCTGGAGAAGGAAAAAAAAAATACCCAAATTGTGGGATGTCATTACTGGAATTTGGAGACTTGGAAACAATCACTTCTTCTGCATATAGTGTTCAGAGAACAGCATTTTGCACTAAGAAAACCACAGGAAATCTCAGAGAATGATTTAATTTTATGAAGTACTTGAGCACAGTGACCAAAGAACAGATATTCTCACTAAAAGCTCCTTGGCAGCTGGGGATATAAATTATTTATGTTTTTGTTTCTAGTACAGGATGAAGTCTTTAGCTTCTTTGGTGAACAACAAATGCTTTTGAACAGAACAGACTCACACAACTTTACTTCATAATCATTAGTTTTATATCAGTGGAGATTATACAGAGTGCTGTTGGTGTCTAGGAGTGCCTGCTAAGGGGTCTGCCTTGCCTGCTGCAGCAAGGGGTGAAACTGGAGTCTTTTCAGAAGTGGGAGTCTGGCAAGGGAAAGACGGAGACTGGGTCACGCCTCTGCTCACTGGGGTTATAGGGTTCCTATTACAAATGCAGTTGCAAAATAGCACCACACAGACCAGAGTGCTATGGTGAAATAGTCATTCATATTAGCTGTGTAGAAAGAGTGAGTTAAACTAATTTCCATGTTGGAAAAAGTGGAGAGACTTTTTTCCCTTAAATATCATTAAAAGATCTTTAATTTTATAGTCATGTTCATTCAGAGCAATGGAGGTAATACTGACATGTATTAGAAAGCCCATAAAAGAGGTTTATAAAGCAGTTCATGATTACATTCTGGCTTAAAACTTCTTGTTTGGTTTAACTTGAAAACTGACTGAAGGTTGTTTAAATGGCCAGAAGCTTTTCTGTTGTTGTTCTTCCTAAAATTATGCTCACATGGAAAGTTCAGATGATGTGCTGGAGAATTTCAAGTACATTAATTTCAGTTTTCTCAGAAGGAGGTTTATATCATGAAAAAAAAGTGTCTCTCTCTGTGCTCTTGAAGAAATATGAACAGATGTAAATTCGTTATTTGTGTAGTTCCAATCAGTCCTCTGCAGATTTCCAATTACTGTGACTTAAGAATTATTTTCTAGACACACCAGGAATTATAGTAATATTGCCTGCCACTTAATTTATTTTTTCTGTTATATAGATCCTAAGTATGTTCTTTACTTGTTTGATAGAAAAGTTGCTTAAAATATAATTGAAGTTTGAAGGCACTGGTTATACAGATAAAAATGAATAAAAAAATATCTCATCTGCTTATTTTATCTTATATATTATTTATGCAAAATAATACATTATTTCCGTGGCTGCATAACATTTTACCTCTTCTTTCAATTACTTGCTTCAAGATTTCCCTCACTGAGATAAGGTCTCTAGGCTGATTCTATTTACACTGATACCCTTTTGCCATTTTCTCATTCAGTTCCCTTTTAAATTCTTCTGTTTTTACACTGCATTTGTTGCTTTCTGTGAGCTATATAAATTACTACATATAGTTATAAGTGTTTACATTAAAAATAAAAATAAATTTAGGGCTTATTTTATTGATTGTTAAAATACAGGACTGCTTAAGATATTAAAATTCTGATGTAGAGTATATGTTTAACAAGTGAAAGATCTTGGGTTCCATCTCCAGCAACACACACACACACACACACACACACACACACACACACACACACAGGCTAAGGATGCCCTAAACTAAGAAAACATAAATTCCACAAAAGCATTGTTTTCTCTATCTACAGAGTGCCTAGATAAATATTTGTTGAAAGCATAATGTATTCACCCTATTGGTGCTTTAGGTTCATTCATTTTCCTTGAACACATCATTTGTGAAAGGCACCCAGTAGATTACTTTAGAAACTTTATTTCCCCTTTTCTCCTCCCTACTCTCTCTTTGATCCTGAAGAATAGCAACAATCACCCAAGAATGGCCTTTTGCCTTCACATCTCCATTGCTTTTAGTTATAGTCCTCCCCCATTCCATATTGCCCCTAGAATTCCTGAAGGTGGGATGTGACATGTCCTGGGGACTGTATGATGGTGATTCCATGTCTCTTCTGTTTGTAAGGAGGACAGTTAAAGTAAATGCTCACACATCATCTGGAGGATAATCAAGTCTAATCTTATTATAACCACATAGGATCATCAATGTCAAGACATGGCAGTTAGGCATTTTCTTAGTGAAGTCTAAAGAAACACTGGACTTTAACACTTTAGCACTACTTATCTATGAATAGCCTGTATTGTTTTCATGATGTTTAGTCTGTGTGTGTGTGTGTCTGTCTGTCTGTCTGTCTGTGCATGTGTTGCACATTTACCTGTTTTAAGCAGAAATCTTTGGATAAATCTTTAAAGTCTGGCTTTAGGAATGAGTGCTAGCTTAGAGTACGAACTGTCCTTGATCTTCTTAAACTTCTGAGAATACAACTTTGACCAAAATCAACGACTGAGCTGGACATAGTGGCACACACCTGTAATCCCAGCACTTGGTAGGCTACCATAGGAGGATCACCACAAGTTTGAGTCTAGCCTGTGCTGCATGGTGAAACCTTGCCTCTTAAAAATAATAATAAAAATAAAACAATGAAGGAGCAATGGGTGTCTCAGTGAGATAAGCAAACTGACCAGTTCTTAGACCTTATTTTTTGGTTTTAGAATGGTTTTTGAAATGTGAGCCAGACATCAACTCTGGATACTGAGGATCACAATTTCTAAGTCTACATGATAACACAGAGAGTTTGGGGCCATACTGGGTAACTTAGCAAGATTCTGCTTCAAAATCAAAAAAGAGCTGGGGGTATAGTTTGGTGATTAAGTGTGGCCATAGGTTAACAAAGGCTAACAAATAGGTGGCCATAAGTTCAATTCCCAGGAGTCGTTCCCTTTTCCACCGATATAGTGGATTTCTTCTTTATGGCGGAGGAGTTTCTCTGTGGTAGGATGGTTCCCTTATAAAGCATGAAGGTAGAGTAAATAATAAAGAGAAGAAAATAAACTTAAGTGCTGCTGAGAATATTCACCATGATTCTTTAGTTAGTATCTTCCACTGTTAATGTCTTGCCTCCCCGTCATTCTAGTGTCTCTCTTGGATCCATCATTTCTCCAGAATTTACTACCTTTGTTCTGCCTCCTCCCACCACCAGGACCTGTAAATGGGCCTAGGGACACAGGTTCCCTCCTTAAGGAGTGAAGAAATTTCCACTTTCCTGAATCAAAATTAAACAAACCAATGCAGTTTTAGAGATATTGTGTTAATGCACACATGTATGCATACTTTTACACATATGAGCACCCATACATATGTGAATACACACACACACACACACACACACACACACACACACACACACACTGCACATGCACCTAAGAAAAAAGAAGTGGAATTTTCCTTCCATTCTTTGAAGAAAATAGCTCAGGAGACGTCTGTGGGTAAATTACTAGGTCAAAAAAAAAAAATCTCTTCCAAGTAGAAAAAAGATGGACTTGAGTTTACAGTTCTGGAACTCACCTTGCTGGTTCTTAAGTTGGAAACTGTGACTTAACACCTATTCCTGCTGTTCCGTGATACCTGATACCTTTGCCCCTTTTGAAATTTATTGCTTTAACTGTATACTTTTGTTAGATCACTGCTCTTAAGGGACAAAGAAAACACCCCTTTTTTAACATTTATGTTGAAACTGAGTACACAAATCACTGTGTGCTCGTAGGAATATCTTTGACCCAGATTATAATCATATCTGTGAGAATCAGGCCCTGATGCCTTTTTTCTCTCCAATATAATATTTATTTGAGTATTCTGATTCCTAAGAAAATCACAAATGTTGGATTTTTTTTTTCCTTACTTCCTGAGCAAACAGGTTTAAGTTAGATTTTTTTTTTCATTTTGTTGTGGATGTCCACACTCATTCTGAATCATAATATTCTCTACTTCACTTTTTGACTGCTTTTAAATAATTTACCCTTTCTGCTGATGATTAAATATGTACAATAACAGTTTCAAAATACATTTTGTTTTGTTTGTTTTTGTTATTTGATACAGGGTCTCCCAGTAGCCCCAGCTGCCCTGGCACTTGCTAAGTAGATCAGGCTGGCCTCCATCTCCCAGAGATCTTGCCTCCTTCTGCCTCTTGATTGCTGGGAATAAAGACATGCATCACCATAGCCTGTTTCAAAATTCGTTTTGAATGAACGAATGAACAACCCAATAATCTGACTCCATTGAGTGTTACCAGAGACCTGGTTTTCTCTTGTGTTTCCTGGGTTCTTCTGTGGCAATGAGATAAGATGCAGCTAATAAGTGAATTTCTTCCCATAAGTAGACATCCATGTTGGAGCTTGTCCATAAACAACAAATTATCATCAGCAAATCCCTATGTAGATTTCAGTTAATCACTGGTGCCTAATGCCCTTAAATTGTGAAAGATGCTTCTCAGTTCTCAATTATGTTTTAAGTCACAAAATACTTTTAAAGAAATGTGACTGCTGTGATGGTTTCAATGAGAATGTCCCACATAGGGTCCAAGTAGTCAGACATTTTGTTCCCAATTGATGGTGCTCTTATGGGAATTATTAGAAGGTTTGGCCTTTCTGAAGGAAGCAAATGGAGCAGAAATAAGTGCAAAATGTACACTTTGGATTGAAAAAGAACACTAGGCAGATTAATGTTAGAGCCAAGTCTTGTGCTGAAGGAGAGGATCTCTTTGATAAAGAGGTTGAAGTGTTTAAGGAGAGGCCTAGAGATTTGCAATTAAACAATGAAAAGAGTTTCAAGGCAATTACATACCTGCTAAGCCTCCAATTTGTGAAAGGAAAGTCTGTAGGGTTTTCTACCAGAAAACCACATCCTAAAAAAACTGCTGGGGTTGTGGTTGAAGCAGGCCAGAGTCTACCTCAGGATGGTAACCAGACTTTTCATTGTCTTTTACATGGTGCTGGCTTTAAAGGTGTGAAAGATGCAAATGTGAAGGGGTCATTGGTTCTTCCTCTGAGATTTCAGAGAGCTTGGGCAGCAGAGTGCAGCAGGAGCATTCTGCAAAATGCAGGCCCTGACAGACCATTGCATGAAGCTGTGAAGGTAAAGCCTGGTTGGAAGTGGAGACCCCAAAAAGTTGTTTGTGATGCCAGAGCTGTGAGATACCTGCCAAGGAGACCTGCATACAGGGAGTGGTGCCAGCCCAAGAGAGAGGTGGATGCTGCACTTAGCAAAGCTGGAGGGATTGAGCCATCCAAGCCCTTTGGAAGTAAATTCACAGAAGTTAGCATGGAGTTACTGGATTTGGTATTTTCCCTACTGGTTTTTGATCTTTTTTTGGTCCAGTATTTCTTTGCAGTGTCCCCATTCCTCCCTTTTGAGTGGGAATGTGTATTCAGTTTGATTGTTTGTTGGAAGTATGTAATTTATCTTTTGATTTTATAAGGGCCTACAGTTAAGAGATTGCCTTGAGTCTCAGAAGAGACTCTGGACTTTGAATAGTACTGAGACTGGTAAAGACTATGGGGACTTTTAAGGTTGGACTAAATGCATTTTGCATTTTATATGGTCATGACCCTATGGTGGCCAGGGAGTGGAATGTGGTGGTTTGAATGAGAATGTCCTCCATTGGGTCCAAGTATTTGGACATTTTGTCCCCAGTTGTTGGTACTGTTTTGAGAAGGTCTAGAAGCCTAGGTTCAGATCTTCTTCTCATTGGTGTGTGACCTTGCTCAAGGAAGCATGTCACTGGGGTGGGCTGAGAGAGTTCTTAAGCCTTGCTGGATTTGTAGTCACTCCCTGCTTCCTGTGCCTGACTGAAGATGTGAGCATTTTGCTTTTTGCTCTGGCCACCTCCTGCAGCCATGCCTCCCCGCCTTGATGGACTCTAATCCCTCTGAAACCTGGGAATGTAAGCTCAAATAAAATCTTCCTGCAAGTACCCTTGGTCATGGTGTTTTATCATTGCAACACAAAGGTAACTAGTGCAACTGTGGTCCCAGGAAATACATAGGCTTACCAGAATAGTGTTTGTTTTCATGGGGAAGAGGGAAATGGAGAAAAGCTTCCTTCCGTAAAAACTGAATCCTTTGTCCCGCGTGCCCTGATAAGGTGGGTTAGTGAAGTGCCTCAGAGGTTGGCACTCAGGTTCAGATCTTCTCATTGGTCTGTGATTGATTTTGGGGAAATTGCTTCATCTGTATTTTTCTTCTGTAAAATTGGATTATGTTAGTGTTATTTTGGAAGAATTAAATAAAATATGCTTAGAAAATTGATATAATTGTATAATAATAAAAGCACAAAAGTTTGTTACATGTGGCATGCTCACAATCACAGGAACACACATCTATAAAAAGGAATTGACCTAGTATACAAGAGTGATGGAACAAAACACTTTCTTTAGTGCATTGTTTCTGATTTAGTTTTAGATTAATTAAAGGTTGTCATTGGAGGATGCGATTTACGTATATTTGAAGAATTGTTTACATATTAGGAAGGGGATGTATAAATAAGGAAAGAGAAGGTTGAAACCAATGACAAAGATGCACAGAGTGTCTTAGCTCAGGAGATAGGGCTGAGAATAGAGGTCTGAACAATGAATCCATGGTGAACAGGGGGCAAACAGTTGGAGTTGAAGCCTAGTAGCTTTTCATTTTAATCTGTATCTTGAATTTTGCAAACAGAGTTAGAAAGCTCATGTTCATTTCTTTTCCCCACATTTACATATTTGTAGAGTTATGAAATTTTCTGTTGCTAACTGTAAAGATGGAAAGAAAGAAAATGGAAAACACCACTGTAAATCCACCTTCTATCAGTTCTCTTTCTCGGTTTATACTGAGTACTGATTTTTATTCTTTAACTAGGGAAATATATTCATACCAATTATTATTTTTGACATGCAGAAGAAAATATGGCCTTAATCCATTCAGAAGACAGGTATAAATAATATAATGCATATATTAGCATACAATGCAGTTCCGTGGATTATAGATCCAGCAGTAATTGCAGTCATATGAATTGAAGCTGTTTGATCATTCTGATCTTTGATTTGGGCTACTTTTTCAAAGTGGGGAGTGACAACTTTATGATTACTGAGAAAATTACTTAAATTAGTAATCATAAGTTATCTTGTTCAGAACCTTCCTGAGTCAAAATCTACTAAAATGGATTATAGAGACTTGTTTAGATTTCATTACTAAACTGCACCTCAGAAATACCTTTGTAAGAAATACTCCATTTAACTAAGGCTTCTCAGATTTTTAAGGTATAATACTATAGTGAGAATAGCTATTTCTTCTTTGTTTAGTTTTCCTCTAATGTTAATTGATAAGGGTTTTACGTGTATTGTATAAAAAATGTAATTTTGATTAGATGTCTACTGCTTCATATTTGACAGGTTATAATAAAAATATCTTCCTTGTGAAATGGATGTCATTCCTGTACTTTACTTAGTTGTCAAAGCCTAAACAAAATTCACTTCAGAACAGATAAACAGGTCTATGTCAAAGAAAGATACTGAAGAGGAAGCTCAGCTGTATTCTTTGCAACATTTTTGGCAGTTATGTGACACTTAGAAATGACACACTTTGACACAACTTCCAGCTCTGAGGAGCTGTGTGATACCATGACATGCCCTCATTTGTCTACTTTCTGTGCCATCTGCTTGTTTTTCTCCATGTCCCTGTTTCTGTTCTTTTCAGAAGTAGTGTGTCAGAACAATTTACCCCTTAACCATACAAGTGAAATTGACCATTTTCAAGCAAAGCATATCTTTTACTTGTGCTCATGTACAGATGCTGTAGAGTAACTATGTACAAGAACTAAATAATAGATTCAATTTTTCATAGCAAACATTTTGAGTATTTACTAACAAGTAAAAGTTATATGTTTTATGTAAAATTCATTTATATTTCTTGCTCTTTTAATGGTTTATTACACAAGCAAGTCTTTGTAAAAATGTGAGTTTTACCAGTATTTACAGCCATTTAATTAAAGAAAAGGATGAAAAAAAAATAGAACATTTGATCTGAGAAAAAATTACGAGTCAGGAGAATCCTTGTGCTTAGCCTTCACATAGAAAGTCCACTCTCTCAAGATGACCTGATGCCATAAAGTGTAGACCAAGTCTAGAAAGCATGGCTTTGACTGCAACAGAGCTCAGATTTAATCACTTGTATTTCACTGAAACTTTTTGCATGTAGAAGATGCTATTTCTCTTTTGCTTGATAATTCCTGTGCATTTCCTTCTTTCTAGAATTTGAGAGGATTAATTAACATTTTTAAAAATTCCAATAATGTAATTATCCCTTTGGGCAAAGAGTAATAATTCTGGCCAGCCTCAACACTAAGAGCTTAATTTAAGAGTTCCAATTTCATGCACTTATTTTACTCTTAAATTATATAACATTAATGAAATATTTTGATTCTATTTTTTACAGTTGGTAGTTGCTTAATCTGGTTATCACTTAGAACTAGACAACTCACACTTTGTATTCATTCGAATAGAATGAAAAGGAATTTTATTTAAAGTTCTCTACAATAGCCACATTTGATATTATATATGACTTTTTATAATTGACAGAAATTTAAAACGTAAACCTGGCATGGTAGTGCATGCCTTTAAACCAAGCACTTGGGAGGCAGAGGCAGGTGGATTTCTGTGAGATCGAGGCCAGCCTGGTCTACAGTGAGTTCCAGGACAGGTGGGAATACAGGGAGACCCTGTCTCACAAAGAACAAAAAATTAATTTATTTACTTTAAGTAAATTAATTAATTAAAACATAATGCATATGGCATTTTGTTGATTTGCAAGAGGTTGATTAGTCAGTGGTAAAAAAAACTGAAACTAGCAATAATTTTTAACTTGTTAATCTTAATTCTCTGTTACATAGCTAGAATACCAAGCAAGTGTAGTTGCAGCTGGCTAGGGCATCTATGCTGTGTCTTCTGTTCCTTTAATTATCCATTTATTCATTTTATTTAAATTTTATGTGTATGAGTGTTATGCTGGCATGTATGTAAGAGCACCATATGTGCACAGTGCCCATGGAGGCCAGAAGAGAGCCAGGATTCCAGGAACTGGAGTTATGGGTACTATTACCTACCACGTGGGAGTTGGGAACTGAATCCAGGTCTTTTGGAAGAACACCCAGTACTGAGCCATCTCCCCACCCCCTCCAACTCCTTTAGTTTGTCCTCCACCATCCTCAACACAGAATGCTTAGCTCATAGCCAGCAGGACGCAGTAAGGTAAGTTAGGGACTCACTGAGTTCTGGGGGTTCGAACCTGAGACCCCCGGCGAGGTGAGGATTGGGGATGAGTAAGCAAAGCATGCCGTTAGCCAGCCCATGCTGCCCCCATTACCCAGGGACACTCAGACGTAACGGGGAGCCTAGTCAAGCTGGGACTCATTTTATTGAAGGTGTTACAAAGCTTATAAAGGCACCTGGAACTCTCCCCTCCCTCCCTGAGGGTGTATCTTAAGGATGGTCATGGGCTGATCACGCAGTCCTCAGCAGTATGGAAGTATTCTTCAGACTTTCAAAGCAAGAAAGGCTGCGCCCCCATTAACTTCCTTTCGGACCTATGCAAGGTGGGGCTTTTAGGTCCCCACACATTGAGTTCTCCTTCTTTCCAAGAGCGTTTCCAAGAGCTGGACAGACAGGCCTGTGTGTGCCTTACACTCAGTGCTCAGCTCCTGTTGTGGAAGCAAACCTTGCTGTGCATTTGATAATGTTTCTTCCTGCTTATTCGGTGCCTTACACAATCACTGAATGTACTTTGGTGCATAGCTTCTCAGCTTGCATGGTACTCTAAACTTGGGAATTAGTGTAAATCTGAGAATCAAGTAACTTATTTACAATATATATTTAAAAGGATTTTGAGTTTGATTCCATTTATTGTTCATATAGTTACTTGAGAACTTTACCCGGCATCTACTTTGTCTAGCAGAATATGAGAACATTCTTGTTTTAAGAGTACATACTGTGGTAAGTTCCATTTGATAGTAGAGATTAAAACTTCATTTTTTCAAGTGTCCTATTATTCAGTTTGCCTAAAACAGCATAATTTTTGAAAAAAAAAGGAAAGAGGATGCATTTTAGATTTACTTCACAGTTCAGTGATACAAATTTTCTACCATTAGAGGCAGTCAAATTAGCCAATTGGATTAGGAAACTTGGATTGATGCAAAGTTCAAATGTGACTCTGAACTATGTTAATTAATTACTGTTAGGAACTTTCCTGAAAATTGCTTCAGGAAGAAAAAAAAGAAAAACAAGCATCTAAAATTTTATTGTTTTTCAGAAGTGGGAATCCTTAGTTTTAAAGTTCTTATATGTGTAAAAAGATAATAAAATGAACTAAAATTCAGAAAACTATTTTAGATTCGGATGGATATGCTGTTTTTCTTGCAATTGAGAATTAGAGGTTGAAATTGTGAACCGCTGGGAGTAGACACTGCCCCCTGACCAATGGCTTGGGAGGAGTAGGGCTGTTCAGAACGGAAGCCTGTTTTCAGTTATACATCTTCACTGTCAGTTGTCTTGGCTTTTCACGTTCCCACACGCCTCCTCGTACACAGAAGATGCCATTTAATTTTCATGAAGCCAGTTATTATTGCTATTGTTAGGTTTAAATGCCACTCTTTGTAGCACTGCCCTCTCCTAGCCTTGGCTTGGTCTGCCTGGAGTGCTTCCCTAAGCAGTCTTTCTTTGTCCTTTGTTTCCTGTCTTCTCTAGAAACATCACCTGCCTGTCACCTTGGGAAAGCTTTCTGTGCTGTCTCTTGGCACCCTTGGCACTCTGTTTTAGTGGTTTGATTGTCTGCTTTCACAATGAAACAATTCATTAAAAAATTATTCGTTGTTTGGTAATGTACTGTCACTACTTAATATATTCATATATTATAGGAGTGCTGTAGATTTTACCTTAATTTAAACAAATTTAAAAAGCAATTAATTGTCTCTTTCCCAGTGGCAAGGTACAAGGCTGTCTGTGAGCTGCATCATGAACCCCTTGAACTTTTGTGCAGACATCAGCATAGTTGTTGGGATACATATTCTTGAAAATATAGACATTTTAATTGTTCCCAAGCTTTACACCAACTTTCGGGTATTTCATATTTCAAATGTTTTGAAAGAACTGAAAGAAAAATGTCACATTTGAGAATTTGAATATTTTGGGGTTCTTTACAGTTTTTAATTTATTTCTGTATGTGTATGTATGTGTGGACATGTGCATGCCACAGCACATGTCTGAAGGTTGAGGTTGGAGGACAACCTGAGGGTGGGCATAGGTCCCTCCTGCCTGTGGGTCCCAGCAATTCTACTCCAGTCCTCTAGCTTGGTGGCAAGTACCCTTTACTCACCAAGCCAGGGACAACTCTATTGGATGTATTTATGGACAATAGTATGATATGATGATACTTGTATATAGTGTGGGATGATCTAACACTTCCATCTGGAGGTTAGTTTATTACACAGAGACACTGAGGATTTGTTCAGATATATTTTCAGCGGTAGTGATTGGCATGCTTTTTCAATTTTTAGAGAATTTTATTTTTCTCTTTCTCATGAAAACAGTCAGTAGAAGTGATGATGGGCTAAATTTTTATTGAAAAGCAGCTCTTTTAGTTTCCTTCCTATATTTTGTGTTCTCTTAATAGTGCATGTGTATTATTTACAAGGATGCAAAAAACTGTTTTATACTTAGTTAACATGAAATGCTCATTGTGATTTCTCGGTTGTGGTACTTTTGGGGCTACATGATTCTTCACTGGGGAAGAGAGCTGTTCTTTTCATTGTAGGATGTTTTACAGTATCCCTGCTGTTTAGCTAGTCAATGCCAGTAGCATCCTCCCCATTGCGACATCCTGAGTATCTGTTTCCAGATGTTGCCAAAAACTCCCTGGGGCCAAAAAATCACCCTTGTTTGAGAACCACTGGGCTAAGTAAATGTTCCCCTTTTTTCTCTGTCAGTGTTTAGCTCCAACTAGGGATTTGTGTGTCTGCTTACATATAATTTTGTATTTAGCTGTGTTCAGTTCACCATAATTATTAGTTTGCTGGTTTTCATTAAGCAAGTGTGTATATTACTGTGATTTTTAAAAAAGTGTTCTTTTAGACAAAGGGTTGTTAGGGAGACTAAAGAAAAAGATAAAATTTTCTCTTTGAAAAGAAATTCTACATATACAATGGTAATTCTCTAGAGCATATTATCAATATAAAAAGGCTTGAAGAATAGCATTCTGTTGTTTTGGGGGGGTGTCTCTGTGTGTGTGTGTGTGTGTGTCTCTGTGTGTCTCTGTGTGTGTCTGTGTCTCTGTGTGTGTCTGTGTCTATATGTGAAGTGGTTTTCCAGAATTTAGGTATTACAACTAGTAGCAGTGGACATGTTCAGTTGTGTTTTTTCTTTTGACTGAGATAGATATTTATTCTTTCTCTTTCTCCAAATTTTATTCTTCATTACTGGCCATAGTTTAAGTGACTGTTCTGTTAGAAAAGGGAATGAAGAGAAGTGAGCTATTCCTTAAGCACGCTGTTCTTAATACTCCAGTGCACACAAATACATAAAATTGATTTTTTAACAATTTATCTCTCAAAACTATTTTAATTTCACTTTAGCATAAAACATGAACCAGCTTACTTAAGTATAAGGCAACTTTCCACAATGCTCATAAAATTACTTCTAACTAGATTCTGGCAAGGCAGTATATTTAAAAAGTGTCCTTATCATGATATAGATAGAAAAGAATATTTTATTTACATGGACAGCATGTAAACTACGTCATATTTGAAAAGTCGTGGAAAAGAGTTTGGCATGAATGATCAACTAAAGTACAGATCCTCAATATTGTCAGACTGTGGGCTTGCATTTGGATGTACTTTTCATGCCTTGGGTAGCCCATTGTGTTACTTAATGCTTTCTTCCCCAAGGTCCATCATCTCTGAAATGGAGCTAGTTGTAATTACCTGCCTTGTAAGATTATTGTTGAGAAATACGTGCGCTCTAATATGTAAACTGCTATACACAACTTAAGTGCTGAGTGAGTGTAGATGCTGTTATTATTGTGACTACTGAAGTGGGAGGGATTTCTGTCTCTCTGTTATATCTTTAGCAAAGCAAACAGCAGGTTCTATAACTGTAGAAAACAGCAACAAAACTGGTCTTAACCATTTTTAGTATGGACCTAAATTCATTTAAAACTTCCAAAGTGATAGTTGATTTCCTTTTAGCATATCAAGGCAAGCTAGAGTTACCCCAAATTTGAGTTTTAGAGCAAAAGGCAATATAGTCTACTATGTATGTATCTAGAACTGAAATATCTTATCTTTTTTCTAGAAAGCACACATAGTTTTTGTTTTCTTTTTATTTGATGATAGGGTCTCATCCAGCACAGCCTGACCTTGAGTTCAATATATATAGCCTAAGAAGACCATCCACTCCTGATCTTCCTATTCTCACTGCAATTGTTCTAAGATTACAGGTGTGTCCCACTCTGTTTGAGCATGGGATTAATTTTCAGAAAAGCCGTGTTCAATTCTAGCTTTACTTCTTCTTAACCAAATCCCTAGTTAGTTGGTTTCTTCCTGTGAAACATGAGGTTGATGACATTGTAATATGTATGTGTTTGTCTACAAGCCTCTGCCAGTCCCACTTGGGCTATAGTAACCACCCCTGTCCATTCCTGGGCTGGGGTAGTATTGGTGCGCCGGACTTCTATTGGTGTAACTTTCCATATCACTTGTTTTCTTACTCATTTTCCCAGAACACTGTGGGTCTCTAGGGGCATCCATCTAAATCTTGCTCACTTTTTGTAGCTTACCTAGTAGGGTGAAGTTGATGCTCACTTAAATCCTTACATCCTTGAAATCAGTCCCAGCAACCATCTGACTTGGCCTCGCCCCATTGCTACCTTTTTTTAGATTATATAGGACAGGATGATGTAGGTGGTGTTGTCACACTGAATGCTGTTTCGTGCTTGTGTATATTTTATGAACAAGAAAGTGACAGAACGTAATATATCAGCATTGGACATCCCATGAAGCCAACCACATCTGTCTCCAGGCTTATGGTCTTTAGGCATTGTCAGATCCACGCTCATCCCCATCATGTGTCTCCATCTATCCTAATAGCATATTTGCCCTTTAGAAATGTAATTATATAGAGACTAATTAGTGGGCTATAACAGTTACTCAGGTGACAGAAAAGATAAAAAGAACTCTGACAGAATTGTAAAGATGAACCTTCAGGGACACAGTGAAGAGCCTTAAAAAATAAGAGTCTGTGGCTCTGGAGACTTTACAAAGCATGTGAAAATCAGTGAGGAACTGGAGATGATAATCAGGTTTCTGATTTTAGCAGCTGATGTGCTGTTATTATCAATTTCTAATGAGTTTTTTTTCTTTCTTTTGTTCATTTATTTGTCTTCTGGCTTATTTTTTAGTGGGAGATACTATTTTCAGCTTTTAGATGTGTTGACTTTGAAGTTCCACTGAACTCCTGGATTGAAAGGGATCAGAAAGCTGTCAAGCATCTGGATATCAGGATAGCAGTTGCTACTTCGGTAGTGAGGACTGTGAGCATGTTCACAAGCCACTTAAGCACAATGTCCTTCAGAGACTGTCCAGAGGGAGAAAGAACATCCTGTGAAGCACCAGCTTTACTAAAGCTGTATATGATGGAAAAGGCAGGTGGCATCTTATTCTGCACAGGATGCCCAAACCAAGGAAGGTAGAATTCAGGAAGGAAGATGAAGTGAAGTCAACAGTATTGATTGCTGTAGTTGAGTAGGCAATTTACATAAGTGGACTTCAGGGGGGATTCTTGGAGGAGAGCCTTCTTTGGATTTAGGGGCAAAGCAAAGGGATTTTGAGGCATTGGACACATGAACCATAGATCATTCCTAAAGGAAACCTCACTGAAGGGGAGAACAATAACAAGAAGTAGCTAAAGTCACTCTAGGAATGAAAAATATGTAGGGGAACTATCTTCCTCTTGGGCTAAGAAGCACATGGACATTTTAGTTTTAAAAGAAGGCGGTGATGGGGAAAGATAGGACTTTGGACAAATACTGGCCCATAGAAAGGTGTTATCCCTCTGAGAAACAGGAGACAAAAATTAAATACTAAATGTTATTAGCCTGTGTCAAGGAAAAAGCACATTTCCCTTTGAACTTGAAAAGAAGGCGAGAGTGAGCTTAGCTGAAATGCACTGTAGGAATATTATTATAAATAGCATGCTGCCTTGAAAACATTTTCTTTTATCAGTTTTACCCTTTTTTTAAAAGCCACTGACTATTTTTATAAGCACAGGGATACTGAAGGTACCTTTGGTCTTGATCTAAACAACTAGAAAACATAGTTAATAATATATCTATTTCATGATCAAATTCATCAATGCTCAAAAATTTTAAAACTAACTTTACTTTTTATTTAGGATATTTGTGTGCAACACAAATTTATTATAGGAATGCACATTTGTGTATAAATGAAAATAATTTCAGTGTATTTAGGAATTTCCATGACTTATTCTAATAATATTTTGGAAAGTATCAGAAGTAGTGAGTCTAGTATATGTTGATGATAAAAAAATAAGCATGATTTTTTTTCAAAAGATCCACTTAATAATAAGCTGAGTATTTTTAAAATCCTTGTATTGGTGCAGTTTTCTGTAATAGTAACAACATGCGAGGCTAAGGGATGGTCAAACCTAATAAGGTTTACTTAATTCCCAGTTCTGGATGTTCACAGCCCAGGCAGCCTGACACCATCCCAGGTTGGATCCTTTCTACCTTCCATCATAGTGGATGACATCAGGATTCTAGGAGCTCATGAGCCAAGGAGGTCCCACAGTGAACCACGTAGCCAGAGCATGAGGAATGAGGAATTGCCATTTTCCCTCTCTCTCCCTCCCTCCCTTTTCCCCTCCTTCTCCTTCCATCTCCACCCCCCCATCTCTTTCTGACTATTACTATTTTCTGTTACACCAGGAAACCAGCATTAATGACTTCCAAGTGCAGTGGCCTCCTGACTTAACCATCTAGACTCCATCTCTCACAGATCTCATCACCTGTTGACAGAATAGTGCCACACTTAGGTTGGAGCTTCCAACACATGAACCCTTGGTGGACACTCAAGCTGTGCCTAACCACAACAATACCGGGCACCATGTTTTCATATACAGCCTTTTCTTTGCTCAGACCTCCATTACTTTCAACAGCCAAGGCAGCTGCCAAGTTGAATCTGCAATTAATGTAATGACAGCAATACTTAGGCCCAATAGATGTCCCACATGCCTGTAAGATACTTGATTATCAGAAAAAAAAAAAGGCTAACCAAAGCCCTTGTGAGAGCTTTCTAGTCAGTTCAGTTTCCTGACATCTTATTTTCGTAGAAATGGTTATAACTGATTTCCATATAGGTCATCAGGGCCGGCTTTGGAATGACAGGGATAATACATGTGGGTACTGTTTAAGCATCCTCTTACAGAGGTCCCTAGAGTCTGAGAGTCTGGAGAGGAAAATGCGTTTCAGAACAGTAAACTGAAATTTGCACAATACTCTGAAATTCAAGTTTATTTGACCAAATCCAAGCAGCAAAGAAATAACAACATAGACGGACTTCTGTTCTTTTCCTTGTTTCTTCATGGCTTTTGATTAAATTCCAACTCTCTCTTTGTCATTGACCCACACTGCCTTTTGCTTTTTGGGGAGTCATGGACAAATATTTCTCAAGCAGGAGCTAGTGAGGGAGGCATCTCATGTTTCCATGTAAATATCACTATGTTCGACAGGTTTCCTTTGTGAAGTGATGAGAAAATGCACACATTCCTAAACAGAAATCCAGGTGGCTAGCAATTGAAGTCAGAGAGGAGAGCTGGAGAGGGGAAAGTTCATTGTTCACATCATACTGTTTGAAAATCCATCTTAATACTTTTTAATGCAGCAAAAGCATAGCTGATACCTGAGAGAGCATTTTCTTCTATTTAGAATTAATTTTTAATGTATCAGCTCAGCATTTTTAGTATTCTGTTGACCATTTTTATCTTTGAAATATGAAATAAAAATTTGTATTTTTCTGTGCACTGATACAGTTCATTTTCTAAATTTGTTTCCTTCATGCAGAGGGTTGCTCCTCCAGGAGAACAGCCGGTTTGCAGAAGCACTACATTATTATAAACTGGCCATCGGGAGCAGGCCTACCCTAGCTTGTAAGTAATATTAAATATTTCTTCCCATTTGTGAAAATTATTTTTGTGACTTACAGCTTTACGGAGAAAACATGTAGTACTTCTATTTCCAAATACTTATTATTTTTAAGTAACTGTTACCTCTCTTTTCAATTTCATATTTTAATTCCATTTCCATTTAAAAAATACTATAATCACTCTACTTTTTAATTAAACTGGATATTTGAGCTCAAAAGTATTTGGAGTTATGTGAAGGCAGAGACAATTTCACATATTTTCAGTGATACTTGGGTTTACCCCTACCATTAGTGAACCTGTATTTCTTTCACAAGTAATTATTGTTTAGTAAATGAGAAATAATCCTTAGGAACAAAACGAAAGCAAGGATCGTTAGTCACGGCTCCTGACGCCCGCTCTTGTTTCTTTTTCTGCCCTTCCCTCTCAGCTGCATATTTGAACACCGGCATTATTTTGATGAACCAAGGAAAGACAGAAGAAGCCCGACGTACATTCCTAAAGTGTTCTGAGATCCCAGATGAAAACCTAAAGGACCCTCATGCCCACAAGAGCTCTGTTACCAGCTGTCTGTACAACCTGGGGAAACTCTATCATGAGCAGGGCCACTATGAGGTCTGGCCACACCCTCCCTGTCCTCCTCCTTCGCCCCTGCTCTGACCGGGTTCTGGTAGTCTCCATGTTTTCTGTCCTGAAACCTCCTTACTGGCGATGCTACAGTCTTTTGAGAAGTTAATCTCTGTTCACATTTCACAGGTGGTTTTTATAAAATTTGCTTGAAAAAATAAAAGCTTACATTATATGATAGAAACTGTGACTATTAAAAAAGCGAAGCGCGCACGTTGCTTCTCAAGCGTGTTTGCCCTTTACTCAGTGTTTTATTTATGTATTTATTTATTTATTTATTTATTTATTATATATTTAGGTCTTTTTTGAGACAGGGTCCCCAGCTGTCCTGGAATTCACTATGTAGACCAGGGTGGCCTGGAACTCACAGAGATCCGCCTGCCTCTGCCTCTGGAGTGCTGGGACTAAAGGCGTGCGCCGCCACACCCAGCAGTGTTTGATGTTTTTAAAAAATATACAATTTGTACTCTGAATACTGAAATGGAATTAGATGTAAATTCTATTTATTTCCTTAATTCCTTAAAAATTGCATTGACAGAAAAATGATATATTTTTAACAGTGAGGGAAATAGTAAAACAAGATAGCATCTGGTAATTTAGGTGACCCAGCCTCGCCGTCACATACAGAACCCATGCCTGATCAGCATCCTCCTGCTGCCCTCCTCCCTTTAAACTGCCCTCTACCCTGACATCCCCGCATCCCTTCAAGACTGCAATATGGCAAGAAGATGCAACTTTAGAGCAATCTTATTTAACAGCTTTCCTGAGTCTTGTCAGTAGAAGATTTATTTGCTTGGTATAACTTTATTTGGATCCCACTGGGTTGCATGTGTTAAAGCAGCAATAGACATTGAGCTGAGTAATGAGTAACTTGCAAGTATGAATTTTTTTAGCTCTCCTTGTTGAGTAATCTGTGTGAACTGGAAAATTTTATACTAAAAGACCACTGCTAACATTCAGCTCCTTGTTAAGCTAAATTTTTATGTGGTATTCTTCACTGGGCTGAGTTTTCACTCGTGAAATTAAGACAGTATGCTATCAAAGGACAGCTCAATTATTTTCCTCTAGTGAACCATTTAGAAATAGCAGTGGATAGTTTTAATGTTGGAGGAATGTTATTATCTTATTTTCAGTGAATATCTCTGTCATCCAATGATGATTTATCTCTCTTTTTGTTCCTTAAATTAGGAAGCCCTGAGTGTCTACAAGGAAGCAATTCAGAAAATGCCAAGGCAGTTTGCCCCGCAGAGCTTATATAACATGATGGGTAAGTAAAACACTACTATTTTAATTGATTTTCAGGAATTTGTGGAGAAATGAGAACCTGTACTTAGGTTAAGTGGAATTCTACTAAATCATATTACTAGTAGTCACAAAGAAATGTCACAATGATGTGCTACATTCAAATTGTGACCATGCCCTCATTCTTACATGAGCAATGCATTAATATAATGTTCCCACTGGGTTAATCAAATTCCAAAACATTTTGCAAGTGTCTCTTAAAGCCATTTGGGTACCAGGTATTAACTAAATTCTGGACAATGAGAAAGTACTATTTTATACTTATCTGTAATTTGGGGGTTATGTTTAGATATGCATAAAGTATATATTCATTTCAACAAATTTGTCAATTGAAATTTTCGATCATATTATGTGTTTAATCAGAAGATTCTCAGTAGTCAGTCTGCAGTGATGTACAGGTTCATGAACTTTAATGCATGTAAAAGATGAGAATAAGTGAGCCAGTAGGTGTCTTTTCAGAGTAGTATTTTAGAATAGAAGAATGCTGTGAAGATTACCATCTTCACACTAAACCAACTATTATTTTTCTGTGTTGAGTAATCAACTTAATTTTTTCGCCAGTCAAAATGTGTGTAAACCTCAGACATGGACTTCTCTAGGTACATGAGGTTCAGAACTAGAAACTGTAATCAGATTTGTATCACCTGATCAGTCCCTGACTGCCTTACAGGAAATTGTTGCGGCAGCAGCTGTTTGATGGTAGACACAACCCCAAACCACTTCCTGAGCATGGAGCTCTTGGACAAAAGTTCCCACAGTCTAAGATGCCTTGCTGCATCTTAGAAAGTAGAGGGAGGAGCAGGATTTGCTTTTTATCCTGGAATCAAATATTTCTTTTTTTTTTTTTTCCAAAGCAGAAATTGCAAACTCAGATCTGCCCTTTTCTTTAAACCTGGTTAAGACATTCACTATTTCTAGGCCGTCCTCATATATAGAAAATAAATGAGATTAGACCGTGCAACTACCTGGATTGTATTCTGTGTAAATCCTATGATTTTAGAAGTTTGATACTAGATGTGCGACTGTGTACGCACATAACGTCCTAAACTCTTCACAACTTCAAAACACAGTCCTGCTGAAACGTTGCCTGTTTTTTTTCTTAAGTGACAGAAAATTTAGAAATAGTTTAGAGATAGGTTGAAACACAGTATTGTTTTCAGTAAACAATGACAAAAGATGTCATTTGGAAGAGGTTAAATAAATGGAATAAAACCATTCCAGGGACTAGAGAGATGGCTTAGTGTAAGAACGCTTCCTTCTCTTTCAGAGAACCAAAGTTCTAATCCCAGCACGCAATTCAAGCAGCTGTAACTCCAGCTCCAGGGAATGCACAGACATGCTGCACATATACCCATACAGACACACACATACATAAATAAGAAAATAAATTTTTTTAAATTTATTTTTATTTTGTGTGTATGAGTGTATTGCCTGCATGTAGGTAAGTGCACCTGTGTCATGCAATGCCAGTGGAGGACAGAAGAGGCCAACAGATCCCCTGGAACTGGAGTTACTGACAGTTGTTAGCTACCATGTGGGTGCTGGGATTCAAACCTGGGTCTTCTGCAAGAACAGCCAGTGTTCTTAACCACTGACC
>NW_008330777.1:7154865-7173827 GCF_000622305.1 Nannospalax galili
CTTCAAGTGGTCTTATAAGGGTTATGCTGAGTTCAATATTGTATAACTGTATTAATTTAACTGTGAACCTCAAAATTTACAGCTAATTTTGAAAGAGAAGCATCTTTGCTCTGGAAATTGTTATTGAATATGTTAATGATGTAATGAAAAAAAAAATTAGTAGATGTGAAAAACATTACCATTGAAATCTACCTGATGACTTTATATCCATGCTCAGATGCCTAGAAGCTCAGAAAGTAACCAACTGTGACTAGTAATAATCAGATATTTAGAGATTAGAAATGCATGTGCAAACATCCAATGTCAATTGCATTGAAAAAGAATTTTCCTATATGAACTGTGTATTTTAATAATGAAATGGAGAACTTTTTTAAAGGTTAAAACATCATTTAATTTATGTCTTATAGGGTTTATACTGAGTACAATATTGTATAACTGTAATAATTAACTGTAAACCTAAAAATTTACAGCCAATTTTGAAAGAGATGCATCCTACCTCAGGAAACCGTTATTGAATATGTCAATTGTGTTGTAATGATATGCTCTTCTAAGTATGTTGTTATTAAATAAATCATTTTTAAAAATTAAAAAAAAAAACATTCCATGTCTCTGGTAATCCCTCCCCCCAGTTTGCCTCTGAAGCAGTAGTAGAGTGATTAATGCTCATTTCAAAGAGGATGCTTATTAATCCCAGAGGATTCATTAATTTTTCTTCTTTGATGTAATTTCTCTGTGATAAAGTTTAGTTTCATTAAATACACTTTTGCCTTTAAGCTTTTGGACTGAAACAGCACCTGTTACTCTCTGACAGTTTCCCACCCATCTGTCCACATGAGTCAAGTGTACGTGAGCAGACAGCATGTGCCTGGAGTGGGTAGATCTGTTAGTAATGGCGTTTGGACTTTTTTTTTCTTGAGACAGAGTCTCCCTGTAACTCCAGCCAACCTGAAACTTGGTATGTAAACCTGCCTGGCCTAGATCTCATAGAGACCTCCCTGCCTTTGCCTCCTGAGTGCTGGAATTAAAGACATGTACAACCACACCAGGCTCCTGTTGCCTATTTTTCATAGCAAAATAAGCATTATAGAGATTACTTTCTCTGGCTTTGTCCAATGAGGTGGAGTAGTTTTTACTTTGATTTTATTCATTACTTTAGTGTCCATTTTCCCTCAGTTATCAAATAAGACATCTTTGTTGAAATTAGGACTAGGCTCCAGGGTCCTCGATGACAAGCTGCATGTGGTATCTTTATTGCTAATGGGAAGTAGTGATATTCACTACAATTAATGATCTCAGAAAATTCATTAAATTATTTTATGTAAATAAATTGGATTGAAAATCAAGCTGGTACCTTGGGATCTGCCTCCTTCCGTTACACAATGCTGAGCTCACACAGGCAGCAGATCAGTGAGTCCCTGAGGTCATTGCCTGGCTCTTTGTGTTATTTTCCATTATGGAAGGAGGTGGTCTCTTTGCCCAGACTCTGAAAATCATCCTGACAATTTTCTAGAGGAGGACCTTAATAGAATTTCCAATGCCAGATTTCATCTGTAATTACGGTGGCCGCCTTCTATTTAATTTTATGTCAAGATCTGTCAGCTGATCAGGTTTTATAGTTTCGGGTGTTCAGGAAACTATAATTTTCTCAGGAGTGAGTTCACCTCCTAATCAAATGGGTTAAATCCCCTGAGTGCTTGCTTAACTCCTAATACATTTTGATTAGCCTCCATTTGACAAGGAAAAAATGGCCTAGGAGATAAGCCTCCCTATCAGTTCATCAGTTTCATTAGTCTGTCAGCATGTGCTGATTATCCTATCAAGTTTATCAACAGCCTCAAATGTGTTTTCTAATTCACACATTTACATATTATTAGTGCCCTTTGGGAATCAGTGATGGATTAGAATGTCTGGCTACACTCAGCCAGCATGGATTCATTTTTCTCATGTCTCATTCATTTACCCTTTCAGGGCCACTACCCCTAAGCACTAGTGTATGTTTATATTTTTTCTGTTGTTTTCTTTTTTTGCTTTAGAATTTAAGCAAACTAAAGGAATACTTGGGAAAAAAGTTAGAATGTTACTGTTTTGATACTGCAGTTGCTTTAAAACAAAACATGCTAAGCCTTCAGATTGTCCTCCTGTTAAACAATTTATAGGAAATTCCCTTTTAACACTACATGCTAGTTCACTTGCTCTGAACCCCAAATACTCATATTTCCCCCTTTTTTTGTTGTAAGGCAAAGCAAGGTTCCAATTCATTTATGCTTCAACTAAAAATTTCCATACTTTAATATTATTTATTTAACTTTATGGTATTTCATATGTAAGTATACAATAATTATTTTAAATCTGGGAACAAAAATTAAACTTTTAATAACAAATTAATAAGATGTGAACATGCAAAATATTAAGAAATCAAATCATAAAATAAGTATTAAAATTGCTTTCAATGTATATTTCATTTTGTGGGTCTGGAGATAATAGGTTGAGTTAAATGTCAGTTGACACCACAGAGGGTAATCTCTGAAATCAGCCAACCTGTCAGATTATCTTTGAAACTTTCTAGCTGGGTATGTCTGACAAGCTGCCTAAAGATAGCTTCTGTGTTCTTGTTTATAAGCTGTGATAGTGGCATCCATTTGAAAATTGATTCAGATAGGGAATATAAACGTATTATACTGAATGACTGACCTGGTGCATGTCTTATAGTGTAGGCTTCCATTGTACCACTCATCACTTCTGAGGCTTTGATCTGCAGAAGTGGACAGTTGCATTCACTTTCAGTTCTTACTGAATTTAGTAGAGTGAATATGATTACTCTATAGACAGGAATTTGGTAGAGTGATGGATTTGAAGTCACTGAAGCTCAATAGCAATTCTCTCTATTTTTATCTCATCTGGGATTGTTGGGTTTTCTCTCCAAGGCAGTTTCCCCATTCTGAGCAACCATAATCAAAATCCTTCCTTTAGCACTATCTAGAATCACTGAAAGTGAAACAACACACTCAGTTACCTCCAGCTCACTTACTTTCATCAGCAATGTTCTCACTCTACATTTTCTTTTTTCTGTTCTCATACATTTTCCCTCAAATCTTAGTCAAATTCATCTTTTTATTCTGACAGTCATTATAGGGATGTATTGGGTCTCATTTGCTTTTTCCTTTCCTCTGAAATTTTAGGTGCATATTAGAGTCATGGCATATTAGGAATAAAGTCCTGACAACATAATATCTCTTCTTTTCCAAGATAGGACAGTAAGTCCCAGAGAATGAGGTTTACCTAATTGGAATAATGGTTTGTGTTGGAGACAGAAATGTAATTTCTTGGCAGACTCTTTGATGCTGGGACATGCCCTTTCTCTTTCAGGATCCTCCTGCCTCTGTCTCCCTATGCTGAACTATAGCCTTGCCCCAACACTCCTGGCTTAAAATGGCCTTATTTTATACTTTTAAAACTCAATAAAAATTTAAAAAGCTTAACTATAAAGAATACAGCATCTACAAAATTGTAGTTTATAGCCAATGCCTTAAATATGCAGTACATAAACATTTCAGTACAGGATAATTGTGAACACCTTCTGCTTTTCTCTTCATTCTCTAAAATTGTTCATTTCCCATATCGCTCCTTCAATACTGCTTTTGAATGATTATAGTGGATTATAGGAAACTCAACTAAGTTGCAACTTCCAATTGTTTTTCTATCAATTTGAGCACTTCCAATCCCAAAGGTCACTTTAAGGCTATTTACTATCTAAAACTTACTCTTCTTTCTCAATGCAAAGTAATTGTTTAGTTTAATCATACATGTGATTTCGGTCACTTCGTCTTGGTAATACAGTCTGCTGCATGAAGTGAGAACACAGGCTTGCGGTCTAGTCAGTGCAGCCTATAATCACTGTTGGGAATAATTAGAATAGCTTATTGATGCAAACTTTTATTTACAGTGCTGTGCTGACTGGACCACAATAAACAGATAAGAACTTCTGTGGCTTTAGAATCTCTGTGACTTTAGGATTACTATTGATAGGTGTGCTCATAATTACCTTCTCTTTAAAATAGTACATTTATCTTAAGGGAGAAGTTGCATTCCATTTTCAAGATAACTTTACAATAACAATGCATTACTTTTCATTGTCAAATTTGCCTTTGGCTTCATCATAGTATTTTGAGTGTCTTCCGATGAGTTCGAGCTTTGTTTCATATACACCCTTGTAACTTTTAAGTCTTAACTATATATTATAAAAATCTATTTTCTTACATCATCCTTCAGTTAAGAAATCTCTAGCAGAGAGGAATCTTGCCTTAATTTTCAGATCTTTAAAGGAGCTCATTAGACACATGAGGTCCCACTCCCCAATTTCATTGGTCTGTTCACAGAGATTGAGCGAAGAGCAGTGAATAGGAAGTACAGTTAGTTTTTTAGAGCAGTTTTTGGTGCCTAAAGTGTTTGCAGATTTTAGAATTCTATGTTTTTTAGAAGGAAACTTGTGGGATGGAAGAATTAAGTGTCATAAGTGATAAGTTCTCCGTGACCTTTAGGCTCTATACTTTTATTTATGTAACAAGAACTCACAAAGGAGGAAGGAGTCCAGCACTCAAAATAGGAAAAAGTTATCCCTACTAATTCTAAGTTTCCTTGAAATATGCACATTCTGTGCTGAGTTCATTTGGAAGAACTGGGATAAAAGGCCCTTTTTGCTCTCAGCCTTCTCTATAGTGTTTTTTTAACTGTGTTGTTTCTTTTTGGTGGTTTGTATACCTTGTTCCCTTCTCCCACCCCTGCCCCCTTCTCTCATTGTCTATCTCTTCCCTGTGTCTCCTGTCCTTCTCTCTGGTGCCTTACCTTGTTCCAGAATATATTTAGAGAATATTCAGTTTAATATATTCATGATGGTTTACATGACTAATGGTCTATGACTAGTTTTTCTTAGAGGATTGCTCAGCACATTTAGCATGCTGACTGTAAAAGAGCTGGTTTTTCACTGCATAAGATTTGAACGTCTCATCTTTCAAGTGTGGAAGCATTAACACTGCCTCAGTGTTAAGCTTCTCTTACCACCTGCTTCCTCTATTCTAAATTCTGGAGGTTTTTCGATGATTGCTTCCATTGGCACTCTTGAAAATCTGTGCATCAGTCCTACATATGTAAGTATGACCATGTAACTGGATTAGGTATTAATCTATATAACTCCCTAAAGAACATTAAATTCTAATTTTAAAAATAAATAAGACAAAACAGATTTGTGAGATGTTATACATCAGCTTTGAAAGTTAAATAGCCATCAGGGTCGGAAAAGCCTTGAATTTTTGGCTGTGTAACAAAAACAGTGAATTTATAAAATTTATTAACAAAAACCTACAAATTTTCATTTATTTTACTACAGGAGCATTTTTTTTTCTTTTGACCTTTTATTCTTGGTATAACTTCCACATTAGGTACTATGGTTTCAAACCTGAATTTTCTAGGCATTACTTTATATACTACAAAGAGCAACATCCAATTCAGATGCATTAAATAGGTAATATATTTTGCTTAAAGTTTCAATTAAACCCAGGGCAGTAAGATATATGGTTCCTTTGGGGAATTTGAACACTTGAATGTCAATAGTGTGTTTGCCTAAGGATCTTACTTAGGTCTCAATATCACTTGCTTTCCTGGAAATATGATATGAGACAGTTGATTGTATTTCATTGCTATTAAAACCACATGAGCCCACCTGTTACATTAATTCATACTTTTGCCAGTTTTGTGGTAAAGGAAGAGAATGAAGCTTAAAAATTAAATTGTAAGGAAATGAATACATTAAATTAATACCTAATCATATTCTTTTTTATGCTCTGATTTCCTAACAGTTCCAATGTGTTCTGCTTGAAAATTTGATTTATTTGAAGTTTCCATGGAAATAAATGAGAAAAAAAGTATACACATATATTTTGTGGGATAATATCCTTGGAGTCAATCTTTTACTTAGTAGTAAATACAGGTTGGGTTATATTTTAAAATTTGAAGAGAAATCTTAGCTGAAAAAAATTATTATTGAAATCTGGCATTCTAAAAGATGACTTTGATGTCTCTTAGCTAAATTGATGTAGTGGTGTGGAAGAAGATGTGTGTAAAAGAAAAGCATCTTGAAAATTCATGAGACTCTATTGTTGCACATATTTAGAATAGGCAACTTCCAAGGCAGAAGAGTGTGGTCCTTCTTCATCCAGAGGAGGTTATTAAGAGGAAAGTACAGCAGGCATCTTTAATCAGTTATATGTGACTGGGAACTTTCAGAAAAGAAAGCCTGAAGATCCAGGGAAAATCACTTTAATGCCTAGGTTTGGTGAAACAAGGACAGCCTACAGAAATGTGATTGGACAGAAGGGTCAGACCTAATGGTTGTACATTCAGGAGTAACCCAGCAACACTTGTATGTTAGGTTCTTTTTTATCTTTCCCTGTACAATTCCTTCTAACAACTTAATATAGGGCAGGAGCCCTCTGGAGTGAGGGTCTTCAAGGATGAAGGGAGAATAGAGAGATTGTCCTTCTAAGTGTATCATTTACTCACTTGTGAGTAGTATTCTAATTTTATGAACTGTGTTAGGAAAGAGGAATTCTTTCCTCATGCTAGCTTAGAGAGACAGAGAAGCGGAAGGCAACCTATTTGAAGAAGGGCAGGAAGACCTTACTTCTGAGGTTTGCCTCAGTCTCTTCTGTTAGACCTCCATATACCAGAAAAGCCCGACTTTGGGGATTATATTCAGAGCCTCAAAAGAAGTAATAGAAATTAAGGTTAAAATAAAATACAGTACTAATTCTTTGTAGTTTGCTGTGTGTGTATTTATGTCTGGTCTTCCTAATAGGTAGGAAAAAAAGTTATTTTCTACATAAAAATCTCATTTAGCTTTCCAAATGAGCTGTTATTGAGTTCTAATTTTATCTACATTGATAGAGGTTATTGCCTTATTCAAAATGAATGGAGCTAGAAAACAGAGCATGCAGTGTTTTGTGCCAGAATTTAAGTTGTTGCCAGCATGTTAATTATGGAAATAAGGTTTTTTAGATTGCTGTAGAATCTTATCCTCAAATATTCATTAAAAATAGGATACAATTTTAAGGTTCTGGTATGTCTTAGGAATTAATATTAACATAACAATTTATATTAGAAAAATGTCCATTGCCTATTATAGAAAAAATATTGTTTCAAGAATGTACATGAAATATACATCTTTTAAAAATCTGAATATGACAAAAACACACATGAAATGTTCTAAGAATCAATAGAAATATTTTTTAAAAGAAAACCCATCTGTGTAAAATTTAAAAATCTTGCATTGTACTCTCCTGATACATAGAAGAGTCCTTTCTCATTCAGTTCCCATTATGTTCATTATTTCTTTCCATGCTAGTATAACATTTGTTCATTTTTACCCTTTGGTAGTGTAAACTTGTTTAATTTAAAACACGTTAGCACTTCTTTGCTTATTTTTGGTATTTCAGCAATACATTTTATTTACCTCATTGTAATTCTGAAGGGGACTCTATACTGATAGAAGGGTTTTCACACACAGACACGCACACACACACACACACACACACTGTGCATGAGTACAAACATACACACACACACACACAGAGAGAGAGAGAGAGAGAGAGAGAGAGAGAGAGAGAGAGAGCTTCCTTCCTATCTTTAGCATTGAATAGATTTGGCCCCAGTCCAATATAATTGATTATTTTAGTGATTTATTTTCTTGAAAATTTAAGGAAATTGATTAGCCCCTAGAACTTCAGGAGCTGTAGTTGCAAGTAGAGAAATATTGACACAGGCTCTTGGCTTCATTCCAAGTTAAATTTTGATGGCACACCGCGTGATTCCTGTATTTAACCTCACACTACAAATTTGAACCTTTTAAACTTTCCTTGAAGTTTAACCCCTGTCTTGATGATTAGTGTCTTTACATAATGTAATACATATTCAGTTCCATCCCCCCACTCTCCTGTATTTTCTTTAATTTGATGAAAAACTACTTTTCAGAATTTGAGGATTTCCTCATGCTACGGAACTTGATGAAGAGTTAGTTCCATGTTGAACCTTTTCATAAGCCCCTCAATTTAAGACTTGGAACTATTTTACTTCCATGCCTCCACTCCAGCAGAAGTTGTAATTGTTAAAGTATATTGTCAGAGCACAAGTAACCTCGTTTGTATTTATGTGAATTTTTGTTTTCCTGCTCTTGTGGTAGTCATTGAACATTTCTAGCCACAACTGTTGTATCCGGGGCAACTAACTCTGTTATATTTATAAGAATAGAATGATGAAAAGGTTCAAATGGAACTAGAAGAGATACACAAAAACTCACTAGGAAGAGTAACAGTGTTGGTGGCATCAATACCAGGCTCCCTACTGTGTCTATGTTAATTCTGACACTGAAATGAAAAGTGAGAATTGAAATCACAGCAAGTTAAACCCTTCAAGTAATTTTCACTGATGTCAAATGGTTCTATCTCATAATGGGTTCTGAAAAAATGAATTTCTTGGAGATTTGGGTTCTGCGATATACTTAGTAAAAATGTAACATTTAAATCCAAGTTGATGCATAACATGATCAATTATATATCAGATTTCAATTAAGGACTATTTGGAGCCAGAGACTATTGTCTAATTTCAGAAGACACATAAAGAGATAAAAGATTTTTATGCCTACCTCCATGCATGGCATTGTATTACCTGGGATCAGAAGGGTTATAATTGCTAGAGGAGATCTTGTGATGTGAGGAGGAGGGAGGGGAGTAAATAATATGAGTCTTAATGGGAAACAATTTTCTCAAAGCTCCCTTTTAATCAAATTGGTTCATGCCTTACTGACTGAGCCATCTCGCATTCCCCCAGATATATAGATTTTAATGCAACAACAATAGCAAGTTTAAAGGAATTTGAAACTTAAAAAGGTTGCTCTAAGTTCATTTGGGCATGTCATCACCAAAGCAGAGCTTAGAAAGCTAATGGACAAGACATGTCCTACTTCCATAGGGAAATAAATTACTTGTCAGAATAATACACTGGTATAACAACAGGAAACCACTCTGGTAAGACAAAGTGGAGACCCTAGAAAATGGTGAGCTCAGGGAAGGCTCTTGTAGTTAAGATGGCATTGAATTAAACATTTATATGGGAAGGAAATTCTTATAAAGATTGACCTGAGATAATTTTAATGTTTTAGATCAGAATAAAGCCATAAACTTGCTTTTATCCCATATGGCAAAGTACATCAGAAAGTAGCTGATTTTAATAATAAAATTCTGTAATTTAGAAGAGAGCACACATCCTTAGGAAATAGAGCATTGGAAGGGGGATAAAAGTCCAAGACTTCCATGGCTATTTATGTGTTCCAATGGCATAATAATTAATATGCAATTTAAAAATATAATTACAAAACAAGGTAACTGCTGAAGTGCGCAGGGCAGGTACATGAAAAATTAGGAGAGTAATTGGAATAGACAGTAATTTGAAACATGATCTTCAATGAGAAAGCAAAATTTTGGACAAAGCTGGTATAGCTTTATTTAAAATAAAGCACTAAATGGGACTGAGAAGCTTTGGACTGGCAACAATTTTTTTAACTATACAAATGACTTTTCAAAAAAAATAAGTCTTGGCTGGATGTCGTGGTGCATACCTTTAATCCCAGCACTCAGGAGACAGAGGCAGGCAGATCTCTGTGAGTTTGAGGCCACCCTGGTCTCCATAGTGAATCCAGGCCAGCTGGGGCTATAGGGAGACCCTGTCTCAAAACGACCAAAAAAAAAAGTCTTGAAAACCACCAAAATTTTGTCCATGGCCATGGAAGATGTAACTAATTTGATTTTATAAAATTATCAGCTTTTCGATTCTCCAGTGATCATATATGAGGTTTATAATTAGAAAACAAATTTATAAATATTAGTTAATAAAAGGAATAATCAGATTTGGTCTAGATATAGTCAGTCCAATAGATCATCTAGAAAATTGATGAATAGAATAAAGATGCCACTGGTTTATGACATAATTGTGTGTTATTACTGGACAGTAGTGAGTCTGTAGGTGATTATATCATTTTTAAGACTGAGCCCTAATTTATTCTTAGCCCCACATTTTATAAGCCACAAAACTTAGACCCTCCTAACTAACTGCTTTCCTAACACAATATTGTCATTGAATGACAAAATGAGAATTCAGAACCACAGTTTTAGGGCCAAGGTCATAGATTAATGGGAGAGAATGTACCTAGTTTGAGTGAAGTCCTGGGTTCAGTTCTTAGAAATAATACATAAAGCATATAAATAAACAAAAGCTAGCTAAGTACTGTTTTGGGGTATAAATACTATGGTAATAATACCATAGTAATTTCAGCAAGTGGAGGAAACAGACAAAATCAGTCAGTAATCATTTGAGTAAAATGTGGTTATTTTCAGATTATATGGCAAAATTATTTCATAAGAAATGAATTATAAGTAACTTATAGAAAGGGACACCACATAACAACCTTGAATACTGCTGACAGTGCTCATTAAAAGTGACAACGGTGCTAGCAAAATGGGTCAGTGGGTAAAGGTGCTTGCAACCAAACTTGGCAAACCGATTTCAACTCCTGGAACCCAAGAAAAACCGAAAGAAAGAACTAAGCCCTGCAGGCTATCCTCTGACATGCACTCATGCACCATGGCATACACACACATGTGTACAACACACACACAAACTAAATAAGTAAATGTAAAATAAAGGAAAAATGTGATCAACATACATAAAAATCTATACGAAGTTGAAGTCTCTGAACCTGAGCAAGGAGAATTTAAGTAGATATTTAAGACAGAGAGCCTTTGTCTGTAAATGACAAAGCGTCCTGAAATCAGTGGTATTAGAAACAAGACACTTTGACTGAATTTGCAGCAGGAAGCCTAATGAAGCATTTTATAAGATCTCTCATTTTGAAGATATGGGAGTGGAGTTGTAAACTATGTAAGGTGTAAACAAAGATGAGTTTCTTTCCAGTCCACCTCTCTGGAAGTTTGTTTTTTGATTTATTTCATTTTTTTTTAATAAGCAGACTTCTGAAAATTTCATAGTTCTGTGAGACATGTATCATCCTCATGTTTTTATTGCTCATAACCATCGTCAGTAGTACTACTTAATATTTTTTCTTATAGTTAAAAACATTATGTCTATGAAATTACTGTTTTAAGACAGATTCAGTCATATTCATAAGTGTTCAGTTAAAAAATCATTGTGTGTGAGCACCTAAAATCAAGTTTGAGAAACAATGTTAATTGGTCTTTTTGAGACAGGGTCTCCCTGTAGCCCTAGCTGTCCTGGAACTCACTATGTGGACCATGCTGGCCTTGAACTCACAGAGGTCCGCTTGCCTCTGGCTCCCAAGTGCTGGGACTACAGGTATGCACCCCTGTCATGTAGTGCCCACGGAGGTCAGAAGAAGGTGTTGGACTCCTCTGGATCGAGATTAGGGACAATTGTTAGCTGCCATGTGGGTGCTGGGAATTGAACCAGGGTCTTCTGCAAGAGCAGCCAGTACTCTTAACCACTCAACCATCTCTCCAGCCAGCAAAAACAATAGATGGTACTGTGAAGACAGCATCAGATGGTATCTTCTTATTTAGCATATACTATGTTAGGTGATGTAAGTTTATAGGCGATATAGCACATTTTTTAGAAAGCATTTAACAATTACATAAGTAAAAGGAAGTCACTTTTGGTAATAGTGATCAGAAGTTTGCCAAACAAACAAGAATCTGTATGTAGTTTTAATCATTTGTCCTGCTACCCCCTCTGCTCTTTATCTGCAAGCAGGAGCTGTCCAGGAATTTGAAACATAAACATCAATGAGCGCTAGAGTATGATGTCATTGGTAACCCAATATGTTTTCCTCAAGGAGTTGGCTTTTGCCTGAGTTATTCAGGCAAGAGGCTTTTTTTGGGAGGAAGAATGACATTATTTGTTCTAGATCTGAAACTGGTTTAAATCTGCCTGAAGCCAGCCTAGAGACACCCAATCCCTTTTGTCTTCAAATGAATCAAAAATAAATCTGGGTGATGAATCTTATTGCTACATCGTTGCACAGCAAATCTTCTCATTCCTATGAAAATGCCTCTATTATGTCATTTCTGTTGGATGAGAAGGAGAAATAGCCACTGTTGCTTTATTCCTCCTGGGTACTGTAGACATTTTTTTTTTTCTGTTCTCATCTAAGTTAAAAATTACTGTCCCAGAGACAATGATTAACTCACCTCCAAGCACCCATTCCTAACCAACTACATTTCTTTCCTTACTCATTTCACTGAATTTTCTTTTCCTGTGACCATTGCCTTCCTGAAATTTTTGCAATTTTAATATTTTAATCAAGTTTGAAAATCTCACTAAGGCAAATCATCTGCTTTTTTGTAGTTATTCTGTTCCGTGTGTGTGTGTGTGTGTGTGTGTGTGTGTGTGTGGGGAGCTATGTTTCTGTGTATGGTGTACTTGGTAAACATTTATTCTCTTTTAATCAAGATTATGTAGACTGGTGCAGTAGAAAGAACCAGGAAAATCTTTTTTAAGATTTATTTTCTCTCTCTCTCTCTCTCTCTCTCTCTCTCTCTCTCTCTCTCTCTCTATGGAATCGACTGCAGCAAGAAAGAAAGACAGTCATGAGCGACACAGTCTGGCTCGCTCGAACAGAAAGAAGCAGACACAGTCAGTCACACATTTCTCCCACAATCTTCTGAAGCTAGAATTACAGTCATTTGTGAGCTACCCAGTGTGGTTCTCTGGAACAGCAGTAAGCACATTTAGTCACTGATCCATTTCTCCAACACAAGCCAGAGAATGCCCTTCATTTGGATCCTGAGTTTGTCACTACTAGTTTTTGACCTTGAGTATATTGGTTAAGGTCTGAGCCAGAATAGCTTCCTTTTTAAAGTATGATTGACATTAATTATAGTATAAGACTAGTGTAAAGATATAATGATATTTACGATATTGGTAGATGTCAACAAATAATATATTTTATGTGGCAGGCAACTTGGTGTAATGGGAAAAATCATGGCTTTTGAGCTAATCAGTAGTGTCAGGCTAAGATAAAAAATAGTCCTGTGTGCTTCTCTTGTCATTCCTGGGCTTTCCTCATCCTCCATAAACATACATGTGAATTTGAAATGGGAACTGTGAAGCTCCTGCCTCGTCCATGCCAGTGACATAGCAAGTACTTGTTTTTATTTTTTGTTGTATAAATCTTTATTGAGTTGCCATTTGAACACATCTAATTTATTATCCATTATCAGTTTCTCACATTTCATGTTTTGAATCTTGATTCCATCTTTTGTAGGCATGAGTGTGTGTGTGTGTGTGTGTGTGTGTGTGTGTGTGTGTGTGTAAGGTTGACTGTAGCCCTCCAAGTGCCCCTCATATACCACATATTTCTCTCTTAATAACCTGTGTGGAGGAAGACACATTTTTAAAGGTCAGCCATGGTTTATTATTGCTTTTCCTTATTCTTCTAATTCAATAGATAAGCTCAAGGCGAGATGAAATCAACCTCTTGGTCAATGTATCACAGACAGAAAATAGTTTTCCATGAGCAAGAAAGTCCGATTTACCTGAGCTAGGGAGTTTGAAATTTCATTATTCGGTAGCATATGGTGAAGGCAATATGGCGAGAGCAAGCAGTCCTGGGTTTAAGTGGCACTTTTCCACCCTGTACCTTCATGACTCTTCACGGAACTGCTCTGCTTCTTCATGTATTTAAATCTGTAAAGTCCAATGGTGGTATTCTTTTGTAGTCAGTGAGCGGGATGTGTAAAGGTTAAAATTAAATTTTCATCTGCACACCTACCATGAACAGGTGGTTAGTGTTTGGATTATTAATATGTTAAGATGCCTGGTGGGACTAACTTAGAGCAAATTCTCCATGCTCACATGTACAGGATGAGAGGAGTGGATGAACATGTGTCAGACAGTGCCATGGGTGACTTTCTATCCTATTTTATAGTGCATACTTAAGAGTATAATGAAGGTCGCTGTCTTAATTTGCTTTCCATTGCTGTGATAAAAATTCTGACCAAGAGCCGGCATGGTGGTGCATGCCTTTAATCCCAGCACTCAGGAGGCAGAGGCAGACCGATCTCTATGAGTTCAAGGCCAGCCTGGTCTACATGGTGAGTTCTAGGCCAGGTAAACATACAGGGAGACCCTGTATCAAAAAGACCGAAAAAAAAAAAAAAAGAAAACAAAAAAAAAAAAACACTGATCAAAATCAACTTGGGGAGGAAAGGGTTTGTATTATCCTATATCTACCAGGTCACAGTCTATCACTGAGGAAAGCCAAGACAAGAACTCAGGGCAAGAACCTGGAGCACAGACCTTGGAGGAGCACTGCTCACTGGCTTACTTCCTTGGCCCATGCTCAGCTGCTTTCTTTTATAACACCTGACTACCTACCCAGGAGTGACACCACCCACAATAGGCTAGGCCCTCCCACATCACTCAACAATGGAGAAAATACCCCAGATACATGGGCACCAGCCAATACAAGGGAGGTAGTTCTCAGTTGATGCTCTCTCTACCAGGTGTGTCAAGTTAACAACTAAATCTATTCAGTGCAGTTGCCATCATTTGTTATTACGATTCAGTAGATAATTATATGAGATTGTCTAAATTATAAAGAATAGAATTAAGTGTATAAGCTGGTTTTATCCATTTTCATAAACTTGCCATAATAATTGATTCTATTTTATATTTTATTTATGGCTCTTTAATATTTCCCTGTATATCAAACTTTTCAAATTAATGTTTGTTATGTGTTCTTTCTAAAAGTTGGCATACACTACAAATCATTGTTTTATTTTAAAATAGATTTTGCTAATATTTCTGACATATTAATAAAGCAGTGATATTTTCTGAAATGATTTTAGATATTAAAAAGTTGAAAGTAATTTATAAAATTTAATCTGTTACTTCATTTAGTATAACAGTATCTAGATCCATCCATCTACCTGAAAATTTCATTATTTCATCTTTCTTTACTGCTGAATAGAACTCCATTGTATAAATATACCACATTTTTCTTAACCACTTGTCAGTTAAGGGACACTTAGGTTGCTTCCATCTCTTAGCTATTGTGAAAAGAGCAGCAACAAACATTCTTGGAAGCCCTTGTCAAGAAACTCCAATGGACTTTCATATGAACATTTCAAAATTGCCCTCTTCTGACTTTTTACTAGTTCCCTGTCTAGATCTTGTAATGCTAATTACTCTTGCCTTTACTTCTCCTTCACATCTCCTATTCATGATTCAAGGACTTTCTTCTTCCCTTAGAGACAAGAGTTATGCAATTTGGGAGTTTTTCAGATAGACCCACTGAAGGGGTACTCCAATTGCCTCACCCTGCATCCCTGTTCAGCATGGAAGAAGCCAGGGCGGTCAGCATCCCTATTCCCTTTTGGCAATTTGGGGAACCCCTTAGGAGGATGGTGTTATAAGAATAAGAGGTAGGAATTGGCTAGACAGTTAGGGTAAAAAAGACCCCAAAGAAATGTAGTCAGTTTCTTGACTAAAAGTCACAATGTCCTTGGGCCTGTTAGCAACGTACTCTGTTCCAAAGGCCAAACATGTCAAAAGTATTTGGGAGCTTGTATCTAATCCTTGAAAGATTTTAGGGGTACCTCTTCAGAGAGGGAAATGTTGGAGGGGAGGGAGTGGGCATGAGTTAGATCAAAACACCTTATATGCATGTATGAAATTCTCAATAAAGTTTTTGTAAAAGTTAAAAACTTAAATCTGAAAACACTCAGCACTTGGGATATTCTAGCATTTCTGTTTCAGACCCTATTGTTCTGTAAAGTGAACATCTTTGTAAACAAATATAGACAACCTAATAAATGCACTGATTGTATAGCTTTCAAAGACTGACTTACAAAAAGTTGAAGAGCTGAGGTAGAATTTCAGGTGGATTGCAAAGGTAATGTAAGCCCATCCTCATTCTGGCTTTATAACCTCTTTTGCAGATAAATGTTCAAATATAATTATCATTAATTATCATTAATTGCTTTCAATTTTCCATACTACACACTTATATCTTTTCTCTTATATGCATCATGTCTAGAATTATTTCACTATGGAGAAAAGTGTTAATTTTCGAAGAAAATGACCCTTTGTTTTACTTGGAAGTAAATCTACAAGGCATGGAAAAAAGGAAAACAAAAACAAAATGAACAAACAAGAATCTCTCTGACAGTGTCAGATTTTGTAGAGGTATTAAAACGAAATCCCGAACATTACTGCCAGCTGTGAGGGCACATGCCTGTAATCCCAGCATTTGGCAAGACAGAGGCAGGAGGATCATGAATTCAAGCCCAGGCTAGGCTCCATAGTGAGATTCTCAAATAAATGTTTCTAAATAAGACAGTTGTTCCAGAGATTTAGTACAATGAAAAGTAATTCCTTTGTAACCTACCACTATGACTAAAAGCATTTTTGTGTCTTCTGTTCCAAGCTCAGGTGTTGGCTTCAGTATATTTTGCATTTTACCCTAGCCATGTGGCTTAATCTAGTCACCCTCAACTGTCAGCATGTTAAAACCTTATGGTACAGAGCTTAAAACTTTTCCAGATTATCACTTTTATGATAGGAGAGTTTAAGGACTGTTGTTAGAACTAGAAATATATAAATAAAACAATTTTTAAAAGGGAGAGGGGACTGGAATGATAGCTCAGCAGTTAAGAGCACTGGCTGCTCTTGCAGAGGACCTTGATTCTATTCCCAGCACCCAACTGGCTGCTAACAACCATCTGCAACATCATTTCCATGGAAATCCAATGCCCTTTTGTGACCTCAATAGGCATTGTGTGGCACGGGTCCACTTACATTCGTGCAGGGAATATGCTCTTACACATAAAATGAAATTAATATTTATTAGAAAGAGCTAGAAACACATAGATATGTTTGAATAGATACATATTTTAATATATGTTACATATCATCAACACTAATTTTTTAACACTAATATTTTTTAACTGGTCAACTACCTAATGGGCATTCCGAGGTCAAGATACTCAAACCAAGTCAATTTATGAGACTGAATTGCCTTGACAATACTTTGCACAATAAAAGAATATGTTTGGTTTTGTTTAAGTCATTATTAATTTTTAAAAATTTTTAATAACTACATGATTAGAAGAAGCATTTCATTACAGCATTAGTTCAGTAACACATTCCAGAGCAAGAGTCCATCTCTTTCACAAGTGGCTGTAAGTTTCTAGGTTCACAGTTGAATAAGATGGTTTGGGATGTTTTGTGTGATATATACAAACACAAAAAAATCAACAAATTATAAAAATATTATATTTGAGGAGGAAGCATGGAAATTTACATCATGTTAATTAGTAGAGGTGATAAACATTACCATTGAAATCTACCTGATGACTCTATAGACATACACAGGCGCCAAGGATCCAAGTGTAACCAATTATGACTAGTAATACATACATACAAATTAGAGATGCATGTTCCAACATCTCAGTGTTAGCAGCAAAAAAATGAGTCTCTGTGCAAGGAACAATATATTCTAAATGAATTGGAGATGGCACCCTCCCATAGCCTCCTTCCCCCAACTAGAGCCCTTATACTCTGATGTGTTGTCAGCACCACAGGCATTCCCCACTACTTGTCCATCTGGTGAATTTAGTCAGCCTATCTAGAGGGCTTTGTTTTAGGAAGGTCAGCTGTTCCTCATCTAGCAGCAATCAGATGTCAATATTCCTTTAGATAAGATTGGGGTCTGCTGTTCATTTTCCCAGTTCTATGCTGGGTTACTACCTGGGAGTCCCTTTGGCCAACAACTCAAAAGAAGGTATGTCCTATCTGGCGTTGTTGCTTGTTACGTAGCCTTTAGCTATAGATATGGACTCTTAAAAAATTATATTGGCCCCTTTAATTTTTGGTTATACTTTCCTTTTGGGTGTTGCAGACCATACATTTGGCCCAGATAAACCAATTTATTTTTACTCTTAAGGTCATTTGAGGATCTCTTCCTCAGTGGTCACATGGGCTTGGGAGGAGCCCCTGGCTCCTTTCTTATACCAGTTCCGCCTATGTGAAGATAAATCAAAGGTCTTGCTTGACCATGGTTGGCTTCGCTTCGATTCATGGAGGAAATGATTCCTCTGTGTTGACCCTCCTCTTTGTAGATTGGACACTGGTTCAAGTCTATCTGGTAGGGTCTCCTCAGCATTGTTGATCAAGAGGATAGGTGACCCACCACAATTACAGGATATTTTGAGAGATGCTCACAGTCCCCAGGTACTAGTCAACCTAGGAGAACAAGGAGCAAAAACTGTCCTTTATGTCCCCCTGACCAGATTAGTATAGGCCTCAAGGTATGTCTGTTAAACATCCAAGATTAGTTTCACCACTCTGGTACTTTTAATTACTGTGTGTCATGTAGATAAATCTTGGGTAAATATCAGTTGTTCTCAGATAAAATTCAACTAGACATATATTTCTTGATCTGCTATGTATAATTTGTCAGTAGGTTGTTGGAGTAATATAGTTCCCTCTGGTTTTTAAAACTAGCTAGACATTATTTATCTTTCACATTTTCTCACCCCTCCATCATGGTTTTCCCACCTAAGGTGACCCCATTTCCCTCCTTTCTCCCTTAATAATACCCTTCTCCTATGGTCCTACCTCTCTTGAGCTCCTTCTTTCCCTTTATTCCCTAGGTTCCTTGTATACTCTTCCCTCCCCTCTCCCTTAAACTAACCCAATTTTTATCCATATCTCCCTTATTAAGGCCTGTTTCCTACTGTTCTTCTCTTTTAGGTTCTTTCTTTTCCTTTACCTCCCTGTTTCCTTTCCATTATCCTGCTTCCTTTAATTATGTCTGGATACATACTAACTTATCAAGGTTTGGTTCTAGGATCCACATATGAGGGAGAACATATGTTGAT
>NW_008330777.1:7174294-7175265 GCF_000622305.1 Nannospalax galili
CCTATACTTCTTCTTTTGAAAACTCTCTGTTCAGCTCCTTAGCCCATCTTTCAATTGGGTTACTTCTTGTCTTGATTCTCTGTTTTTTTAGTTCATTATATATTCTAGATATTAAACCTCTATCAGATGTGTCGCTGGTGAAGATTTTCTCCCATTCTGTGGGTTTTCTGTTTGCCTACCTGGTTGCCACCTTTGATGTACAGAAGCTTTTCAGTTTAATGAGGTCCCATTTCTTATTTCTTGCCCTTGTTTCCAGAGCAATTGATATCCTGTATAGAAAATCATTTCCTACACCTATATCTTCTAGGTTTTTCCCAATGTTTTCTTCTAACAGTTTTAGAGTTTCTGGCTTTACAAAGGTCTTTGATCAAAGGTCTTTGATCCATTTGGAATTAACTTTTGTTCAGGGTGAAATATAGGGGGTTAGTTTCATTCTTCCACAGGTGGAGATCCAGTTTAGCCAGCACCATTTGCTGAGCATGCTGTCTTTCCTCCAGTGAATATTCCTGGCCCCTTTGTCAAATATCAGGTGGCTGAAATTGTATTTACTCATGTTTGGGTCTTCAGTTGTGTTCCATTGATCTATGTGTCTATTTTTGTGCCAGTACCATATTGTTTTTATGACTATAGCTCTGTAGTAGAGCTTAAAATCTGGTATAGTAATCCCCCTGGCATTGTTCTTAGTGCTCAGGGTTGTTTTGGCTATCCGAGGTCTTTTGTGCTTCCATATGAATCTTAGAATAGTTTTTTCCAATTCTGTGAAAAATTTCATGGTGATTTTGATTGGCATTGCATCAAATCTGTATATGACTTTTGGTAGGATGGTCATTTTCACAATATTACTTCTTCCAATCCTTGAGCATGGGAGGTCCTTCCATCTTCTGAGGTCTTCCTCAATCTCTTTCTTTAAAGACTTAAAATTTTCGTTGTAGAGGTCTTTAATGTCTTTGGTCAGGTTTATTACAAGATGT
>NW_008330777.1:7175308-7176606 GCF_000622305.1 Nannospalax galili
TGGCTTCATAGAAGGAATTTGGGAGTTCTCCCTCTGTTTCTATCATTTTGAATAATTTAAGTAGTGTTGGTTGGAGGTCTTCTTTAAATGTCTGATAGAATTCTGCTGTAAATCCATTTGGGCCTGTCTTTTCTTAGGAGGCTTTGTATTGCTGTTTCAAGTTCTTTTTGTTTTATGGGTCTGTTTAAGCTGTTAATCTCATTTTGGTTTAGTTTTGGTGGTTCCTGTGCCTTTAGATATCTGTCCATTAGTAGTATATAGGTTTTTAAAGTATTCCCTTATAATGTTCTCTATCTTTCTGGTGTGTGTTGTGATGTTTCCCCTTTCATCTCTGATTTTGTTGATTTGGAGGTGCTCTTTCTTTTTTTTGGTTAACTGGGCTAGTGGTCTGTCAATCTTGTTTATCTTTCAAAGAACCGGCTTTGTTTCAATTTCATTAATTTCTGTCCTGACTTTTGTTATTTCTTCTTGTCTTCTGGGTTTGGATTTCATTTGCTGTTTCTTTTCAAGTGTGTTGAGCTGCAACGTTAAGTCATTTATTTGTGTTCTTTCAGATTTTTTTATGTAGCCACTTAGAGCTATGAGTGTCCCTCTTAAGGACAGCTTTCAGCATGTCCCAGAGGTTTTGTTGTGTTGTATTGTCCTTTTCATTTAGTTCCAGGAATACTTTTATTTCTTCCTTAATTTCTCTTTTGACCCATTCATCATTCAGGAGTGTGTTGTATAATCTCCATGTGTGCATATGGTGATTAGGGCTTCTTCCAGTGTTGATTGTAAGCTTTATTGTATTGTGGTCTGATAGAATGCATGGAATTATTTCAATCTTTTTGTATTTGTTGAGTTTTTTTTTTTTTTTTCTGCCCCAGTATGTGGTAGATTTTGGAGAAGGTTCCATGGGGTGCTGAGTATAAAGTATGTCCTTTGGTGCTTTGGTGGAATACTTGGTAGATGTCTGTTAAGTCCATTTGATATATGTTATTGTTTAATTCAGGTATCTCTCTGTTAACTCTCTGCCCTGTGGACCTCTAATGGACACAGTGGGGTATTGAAGTCCCCTACTATTAATTAGTCGGGATTAATATGGGTCTTAAATTCCTGTAGTATTGTTTTTATGAAGTTGGGTGCACAGAGTTTGGTGAACATATGTTCATGATTGTAATATCTTATTTATTTATTGTTCCTTTGATCAGAATGAAGTGGCCCTCTTTATCTCTTCTGATTAGTTTTAAAGTCTATTTTATCAGATACTAGAATTCTAACACCTGCTTTTTTTCTTAGTACCATTTGCTTGGTATTTT
>NW_008330777.1:7176646-7186868 GCF_000622305.1 Nannospalax galili
AATGTCTGTCCTTGAAAGTGAGATGAGTTTCTTGAAGACAACAAAAAGATGGGTTTTGTTTCTTAATCCGTTCACATAGTCTGTGTCTTTTGACTGGGAGTTCAGTCTGTTTATATTTAAAGTTATTAATGAAAGATGAGTATTGAATCCTGTCATTTTTATTTCTGTTTATATTCTTGATATAGTTGTATATTTCCACAGCTATACCTTCATTGAATTTCTTTCCCCAACCTCTTGGGTATAGTCATTTCTTTCTTAAGCTCTTTGTATTGTTTCCAGAACTCTCTGAAGGGCTAGTTTTGTGGACATGAATTCCTTCAGCCCACTTATGTCATGGAAGAGTTTTGTTTCCCCTCCGACTATAATAGACATCTTGGCTGGATATAGTAATCTGGGTTGGCATCTGTGGTCATTTAAAACTGGGAATACTTTGGTTCAGGCTCTTCTGGCTTTCATAATTTGCACTGAAAAGTCAGCTGTAATCCTAATGGGTTTTCATTTATATGTGACTTGTTTCTCTTTTGCAGCTTTCAGAATTTTCTCTTTGTTTTATGCGTGTAGTGTTTTTACTACGATGTGCCGTGGAGAGTTTCTGTTCTGGTCCTGTCTGTTTGGTGTTCTGTATGCTTCTTGTCTTTGTGGTCTCCCACCCATCCTGCATATTCCATTCTGGTGTTTTCTTTAATTTTTCATAATCTTTGCTTGAGTATTCTAATTTGTATACTTTATCTTTCATTCTTGATACCCTGTTTTCCATTTCATTCATCCTATTGGTGAGCCTTTCTCCTGTCGTTTCTAATTGGCTTACTGAGTGTTTCACTTCCTTTTTCATTTCGGCCTGAGTATTCTTCAATATTTCTAATTCTTATGAATGCATTCAGAAGTTTATTCCTATCTTCTTTCAGTTCTTTCATTTCTTTGTGTGTCTGTAAGTTCACAGAATTCTTTAAACATGTGTATAATTCTTCTTTTGAATTCCATGATAGGCTTACTAAGGTTTCACTTCCTTCTTCATTTCAGCCTGAGTATTCTTCAATATTTCTAACTCTTTTCTGAATTAATTCAGTTTATCTCTATCTTCCTTCAGTTCTTTGATTTTTTTGTTTCTGTGTTCTTTAAATTCACTGAATTCTTTTATCATGTTGATAATTGTTTGTGTTCCATGCCCTGTATTATCTCTAGGGGGTTCTCATTGTACTCCTCTAGAGGACTATTGGTATTTGGTAGGGCTATGTTATTTTGGTTTTTCATCTTATTATTTTTTCTCTGTGATTTTGACCTGTGAATTTCTTTTGTAGTTTCTTATTCTTGTGTGAGACTCAAGCCTTCAAGTTTTGGTCTGCTTCTTTTTGTGAACTTTATGTGTCTTTGTGGTTTACTTTATGTGCATGAAAAGCTGGTTCTTCTAAGCTTCGGATTCTCTCTTGATGTTATATTGGAGTGGCCAGATTGCTTTTGTCTTCAGGAGTTCCCATAGAGGCCCAAGTCAGATGAGGATCAGATGCTCTCAGACTTTCTCCTAAGGTTAGATTTCCTCCAGGAAAGATTTTGGACTCAGGAGTTTGGGGGTTGGACTGGCCTGGGAGTTGTTCCCAGGAAACGTGCTGGTCTAGGGCAGCTGGTGGCCATTCCACCCAGAGATTGAAAGGGAGATGGGGGTGGGAAGAGGCCCCAAGTTCTCCTGGGGACTGCACTGAAGAACTTGGTTGGTTTGGATGCAAAGGATCAGGAAGAGGAAAGGTCATCCACCCCCTACCCCCCACCCCCCCGCATCCAGGAAAGAGGCTGGCAGGTTGTGCAGCCCAGGGAAGCAGAGGGAGGTGAGGGCGGGGCCAGGCCTAGAGTGCTCCTGAGGACCCAAGGAACTGCGTTGGTCTGGATGCAAAGGATGAGGAAGCAGTGGTGGTTCCCCAGATGTCTGAGGCTCCAAGAAAGGAATGGGACAGCACCCAGGCTAGGAGGTGAGACTGGTGGGGGAGATGGGAGGGTGAGTGAGGCTGGGGGCGTCAAGGCTCAGAGGGCGCAATGGACTTACCCTCGAGAGAGGCCTCTGGGTCCTTCAGGCCCAGGGAAGCAGAGGGAGTTGAGGGCGGGGCCAGAATGCTCCTGGGGACCAGAGAAGGAACTGAGTTGCTGTGGATGCAAAGGATCAGGAAGTAGTGCTGGTTCTCTAGGTGTCTGGGGTGCCAAGAGAAGGAATGGGATAGGACCCAAGCTAGGAGGAGAGACAGGTGGGGGAGATGGGAGTCTGAATGAGGCCTGGGGAGTCAAGGCGGGGAGGGCGTGATCGACGTATCCCAGAGAGAAGACTGTGTGGGTCAGAGAGAACATGTTTGGTTTTTTTTATTGGGAGTGAGTTCTTCACTTAAATTAAGGATGCATAATCAGTGTGGGTAACTTTTAGGAAAGCCACTGGCTCTGCTTCTAAATGGAAAAAGAGATCATAATTAAGACTAGTCATAAAGGGCTGTCTGAGCAATAAAGTTAAGTGACTGGTCTTGCCTATTCTTTGAAACTGAGTAACATCTACATTTGCAGTGCTTATTAAAATTATAGTATTTAACCTAATTATACAAGGTAGGTTAAAGTATAATTTTCTATTGTTTGATTATTTCATGCTCTAGTATAAAGGAGAAGGGATTGATAGTAAGACAACTAATTTATTTATGTCCATTTTTTCCTTCTGCTTGATTGTTGGTGAAATGTAAAATTTAGTAACTGAACATAAAGGGTAATGACTGAAAGGCCCCAGGCTTCCTTTATATATGGTGAAAGCTGGCTGTGCTTGGTAATTATCATATGTTAATTGGTTTTCCAAATAAAACTGATAAGTTTTATTTACTCATTAACATAAAGTTAAAGTGATTTTTGAAGGAAATTAAAATATAGCTTTTTTTTTGAGAGACATTCTTGCTATAGTCCAGGATTATAATTTGTAATTCCCCTGCCTCAGCCTCCTTAATGCTGGAATACAAGAGTGCACCACCACATCTGACTAGTAGCAATGTTTAATCCAAAAATCTTTTTAACACTTTTCACTTACTCTTGCTTTCTCAACAAAGTTGGATGACCTTACATAGTAGGGTCGCACTCTTCTTTCATGTCATCCTTACAAAAGACTGGCCACTTATAGTTGTTCTATAAATGCTGAATTTCTAAAAGAATAAATGAATATGAATAATAAGCATGGCTGGTTACACTGAATAAGGAACAAAATTATCTCCAAAACTGATGGTGACAAATGACCTGTGCTTAAGAATCAAATGTCATAAGTTTAAAAATCAAAGCTGTACTACATACCAAATTCTATTTTAATAATGTATGCATGTGTATGTATGTTGAGAGGTCTGAGGACAACTTGTGGGGGTCAGTTCTCTCCTTCCACCATTTAGGTCCCAGGAATTGAACTCCGGTAGTCAGGCTTGGTAGCAAGTGCCTTTACCTGCTAAGGCGTTTAACCATCCCCTCTACCTTTAGATTTTAAGGCAGGCTCTCGTACTGAACCTCAAGCTCAACCCTTTGCCTAGGCTAGTTGGCCACAGAGTTGGGGATCTGCCTGTCTCATGCCACCCTGCTCCCCAGTGCAGGGGTTACAGGCTTGCTTTACCACAACCTGATTTTTATGCATGGGTATTGGGGATCCAAACTCAGGTTCTTGTGCTTGTGTGGCAGAAATACTTCATTGACTGAGCCATCCCCCCAGCACCACATACGATGTTTTGATCTATGTATGCACTGCATACTTTTAAAATCATGTCATATCTCCTTTTTCACTTACAATTCTTTCTTTCCTGGCGTGAAATTCCAAATTCTTTCTTCTGGCTTTTGAAATGTTACCTACTGTTCTCATACCGTGCATTCGCATACCAGGACTTGCAGCACCTACGTGATTTTTTTCATGATTTTCTCCCCAGGTGAAGCATACATGCGGCTAAGTAAACTTCCTGAAGCAGAGCATTGGTACATGGAATCCTTGAGATCCAAGACCGACCACATCCCTGCTCATCTCACCTATGGGAAACTGCTTGCTCTAACAGTGAGTACTTGCCTTTCTCATGTTTCAGAAATTGATTTTCTCCATGTGTACTGGAATAACTGGGATTTGAGATATTGATTCTGAACCTGTGAATTCAGGTAAGGACTTAACAATAGTGATACTGTTAGGCACCTGTATAGATAATATAGAAAGAAAAGAGCTTTTGAAATTTGACCTACATAAGATTGTGACATGTTGTGATCCTTAGTGTAACACTGAGAAAGAAAGGAAGACCTCAACTATGTGTCTGTCCGAATGAATGAATGATTTTGTCTGAAGAAAAACATTTGTATAAATAACATAGTTTATAAAAACTGTTAATGCCAAATTGGCTGTAATTAGAACTTAGGCTAATTCTTGTTTTCAATTTTTATTTATTATTTTTATTTTATGTGTATGCGTGTGTTGCCTGCATGTTGTAGGTAAGTGCACCCATGTCATGCAATGCCTGCAGAGGTCAGACGAGGCTGTCGGATCCCCTGGGACTGAAGTAACCGACAGTTGTTAGTTGTTATGTGGGTGCTGGGATCCCACTCAGATCTTCTGCAAGAAAAAACAGTGTTCTTAACCACTGAGCCATCTCTCCAGCCCGAAGGGGTAATTCTTACAAATAACTACCGTCATATAAAATTTTATACATCTTAGAATTCCTTCTAATTGGAGTCAGTCTATAATAGAAGTGGAGCCATTGCTTGGCCACCCACTGTATAACAGGCACTCTTGTAATGTGAAAATCATGTTAATGTGAGTCATAAGAAATTACTGATATTACGCTTTTGTGTTCTACAAAAAAATGGCAATATAATGTATTTAAAGGTAATTCTAATCCCTTATTTTTTATATGATAGGGAATGACTAAACAAATTAATATTTCTGAGCTCACACAGCCAAGTGGTTGAAGCAGGCTCCATTCCTAATCTCTGTGTTGTTACAGTTACTCCACATAATCTTGCTTTAATATTAGAAAAAGTGAATGAGGATTACAAAAACAGAAAAAAAAATAGTTTGGAGGACAATTCCTAAGTGAATTCATAAATCAACCTAGAGAATTATTTTTTAATATCATTTTACTTTCCTTAGAAGTTAATGAATTAAGTGCTTGCCATGTATCCTTTTAAGGATATCATTACATGCTCCAGAGGAACTCATGTAGAGCATAGGGATATAGGTCACTGGTAGAATGCTTTCCAAGCATACCCAAAGCCCCAGGGTTCAATCCCCAGCACTGGAAGTAAAGGGAAGAAAAATCATATAGATAGGTAAGATATCCAGAAAACATCCCACTAAAAATATAGAGCTGTGCCTTTGCAAATGTTAATAGTAAGAGAGAGTACCAGGAACTAGAAATGAAGAGGCAGAGTCGCCTGGAATGGTGTAAGCATGTAATCGCAGAACTTGGGAGACTGAAGCAGAACACTGATGTGCATTTGAGGCCAGCCTGGTCCACAGAGTGATGCAGTGAGATACTGCATCACCCACACACCCTCTAAAGAGATGGATGGAGAGCTGACTCCAGAATGTGCAGAGCAGGCCGATCCAGCAGCTTGTTTGGGATCATTTGCCAATTTGGACATCAGTGGCAAGAGGCTGTTTGATTTTTCTGCTGTAGGAGAAGAAAGAATGGCCTAGTCGATGGCTAGGCATTAGATACTTCAATAAATTTGCATAATTTATTTCCTCAGTATAAGGATAATATAAAATAAGTCTGCTTTCTGGTATAAGAAAACTCTATGAATGTTCATCTGTCTTAGAATGGAATCGGGAGAGATAATATACTCTTGATACGATCCTCCTTTTAAAAATATTTTATTTATTATTACTTTTATTTTATGTGTATGAGTATATTGCCTGCATATATGTCAGTGTGCCTGTGTTGTGCCAAGGCTGAGGATATCAAGTATGTTGGATTCCCAGGAGCTGGAGTTACAGATGGTTGTTAGCACCCATGTAGCAAAAGAACCCTGGTCCTCTGTAAGAGCAGCCAGAGCTCTTAACTGCTGAGCCATCTTTCTAGTCCCCCATCCTCCCTTTGAAACTTTGGATTTTTAGTTGAGTCTACCATAGATCATGGAATTCCTGGGCCAGGAAACAAAGTAAAAAGGAATCTACTGAAAATCCTTCCTGAAAATATTCTTTGATAAACACAAATCTAGAAGAAAGAACCATAAAGTAAAAAGAGAATGATGCACAAAAAACATGATTTTGTGGGTAAATCAGATAAGCTTTTATAAACAAATACAGTGGGTTCAAATGTTAGTGAGCCAGAATGAGCATTTTCAAGAAATAAAAGGGTGAAGAAAGATTTATTACCTTGCAGCATGTGCTGGGAGCACAGGGGTTATTTCCAAAGCAACGTCATTTTCACACAAAGCAAGGGGATTTTATTGAGAATTCTATACATATTCATATAAGAAAATAAAGCATTTTATGGGGAAACATGTTCCTGAGCATGCTCATTTTAAAGCTATAGTTCAAGAAGGAATTATCAGACATATATTGGGGTGTGTTTTGCTCAGATTCACGGAGCTGATGTTTAAAAGATTAAGATGATGTACAGAAAGACTTGGGCATGTTTAGCCTGCATCATACAAATGGTGGACAAGAATGGTTCTGGACATGCTGAGCTTTAGTTATAAATTCTTAGCTGACCAAGATGAAATGACACTTTGGTTTGCATTAATATAGGAGAGCATTGGAAAACTCAGGATGGGAGGGGAGACTTTGATGAAGAAGATATTTAATTTATTGGGGAGGAGGAATCATATCAAAGCATAATTGATTTGTCATAGAATGAAGATCACAGTCTAAAGGAACTTTCGTATAGATAACAATGAAAAATCAATTTATTCAAAAGAACCCCAGGGAAAAACATGTCCCAGGGCAGCTGGCATAGAACAGGTGAGTAAAAGGATGTGAGATGGGGTAATAAGTTTTATCTTATGACTATAGGTGTCAGATCTTTCCAATGTGTGCACAAATGCTAGGTGGGAGCAGAGGTTCATTATGAATAAAAGAGGTCCAGGGTGCAGAACAGCTGAGGCAGCTGAAGATGAGGTTTGCCTTGATGTCATTTGAGTGTGTCTCCCAAAAATGCATATGCCTGAGGTTTGCCCCTCTGTGTAGAGATGATGATAAGCAGTGACCTGTGAGAGGTGAGGGGAGTGATCTGTGATTCTCTCATAGTGACATCACCTTCAAAAGGAGTTTATGCTGACCTCATAGTAAGTGAATTCTTATGAGGGGAATTTTAAAAGAGAAGGATCGGTACCTAATTCTCTCTGGCTACCTATCTTATGCTGTCTCTTCCTCTTGGTCATGTTCCCACCACCATGAAGTCATCTGCAATGCTGTGATATAGGCAGAAGTCCTAAACCAGAGTGGAGCAGGTCCTAGTGCCATGCAGTTAAGCACACCAGAACTGAGATAAATGAGGTGTATTCCACTTCACGTATTTTGTTGTAGCAGTGGGCAGCGGACTAAAATAAGTTGGGAAAATATTGTTGCTTTGAAGTGTTCTTTTGAAGTATTCAGATTTTAATATGTCTCACCCACTCTGTGAAGACTATCAGCAGTGCAGGGTTTATTTATTTCATTTTCCTATAGCCTACCATTTTCCCTCATACCTTTTTTTTTTAAAGAATTCATTGGATTTTTAGCCATAGAAACAAATTCCCATGGAGAAAAGTTTTCAATATGTCTGAATCTGGAGGTCCTCTATAAATGACTAGCTCTGAAATTGGTCACACAAGAGTCAATCTATTCCATGTTGAAAGATTTTATTAACTCACTCTTAGCCATCAGTGAGCAATATAGGATTGTTGGTCATATGATGAGAAACAAATTAGTATGAGGATAAACCTGAAGAAATATGTAAAAGAATTATAATCCTTAGTAGAGTTGGTAATATACAGCATTTAAAAGCACGAAGCCGTGAAAATGCTGAAAAACAAGAATTTTTATAAACAAAAATAAGATAGAGCAGTTTTCACTTAAAGGATAAGAGAAGTTTTCTTGTGCGTAAATACAAAAATAGGCTAATGAAAAATGTGAATGAAGATATCTATGTGGCTCTAACAATGATAAAAGAAAGGCAGAAAACACACCTCAGAACTGAGGGTAGGATGCAGGTTGCTGTATTTGTCATTTGCAGCCTCAGAGTATACCCAGTTTATCACTTAGGACAAAAAAACTTCTGCCTTATGGAAACCGATTCCAGTTCCTATCTTGGTAAGATGAGAATTCAGACAACTTCATGTAGGAATAGAATTCATATACACCTCTTGCTTCAACTGTTCTCTGAGAATGTTTTATGGAACACATGGGAATATTTTACCTTAAGATTTCAAACCATAACTATGAATATTATAGCTGCCTGAATCTGACCTTTCCTAGAAAGCTGAGAAACAGAAATTGATGCATGCATATATGTAATGCCGAATGTGCCCAGACCATGATACTGGATAGAAAGACCAATTGTCCTATTCTTTTTGATTTTCAAGGCTATTTTAAATTTCTTGTACAAAAAATATGATTATAAAAGCTGCATTGAAAGTTTTGCTTCTACAAAGCATATGGAAAAGAAAGGAAAGACTTGGATATTATCATCCAAAGTTTTAATTTTCCCTCCACTAAGACCTTTACAGTTTCTGACTTGCTGATTAGATGAAATGCAAACTGCTGTGGAATGGCTTAGTCACAGTGCCAGATCCCACAGCCATCTTTAATAGTTTCTTCTAAATTATAAGTTTTGGCAAATTTCTGATCCCAGTTATTAACTTTGTCTAATTATGGGTTTCTTGGTATGGTAATATGCCACTGACTTGACAGGGTAGAAAATGGCACACATTTTGACTTTTAATATTTTATGTGTTTTATAAAATAGAACTGATTATGAGTCTCAGGAAAAGTTGAAATGAAGTGATGTGTTTACCCTGTGTCAAAACCCAAAGGTCAATTGTGTCACAATGACAGGCAGCTATATCAGGTTTAGGCTGTAAAGTAGGATTTCATGTAAGAATTCTATGTTTTATGAGGCAAATTAGGAAAATTGATATTTATACTTTCATTGTAGTCAGTGGAATGATTCACTGTAATTTTTTTTTCAAATTTTTTCTTCAAGAATCTGTACAGTATTTTTAGTATTTAAAAGAGTTCAAAGGGATTTAAGGTTTCCCAGAATGCTTTGGCACATCTTATAGATCATATCCTTTTTTATTCTTATGCCAAGATGTCTTTTCCTCTCTCTGCGTGTTGAGTTTTATTTCCTTTGTGAAGTCTTGCCTGACTTTCTCAAGCAGTTGTTCTTTTTCTTTCTCTGAATCTTCTTAGTCCGGCTCTCCATATCTCTGTACAGCACTTGGAAATTAAATGACACATATAAATCTGCATCTGCCTTTTGATAGTAGATATGGAATGGGGAGTCTTATCTTTTCTTTTCTTTAGTACATGGCATTTTGCTGTCTTGGTGACAGTCTTTGTTACCTACTGAATTTTTCTTTGTAAGTGATGTAAGCATTGGGCACAGGATTTTTAACATTTTCGTTTTCTTACCTGACACTCATTGTGTCCTTAACTCCTTCATTCGGTCAGCATATGTCTTTAGACCTATTGTTCCATGATGCGTGTTACATTCATTCTCAATGGTGTGTGCTGAAGAATTGGATGAGAGTGTCATATTTGTGTCCTGGGCAAAAAATAATCTTCCAGAACAGAACAAAAGAGGCTGATGCAAGAGGGAGGCCCCTTGCTTGTGTTCCTGTACTTGGCGTCTTATTTCTTGACCACCCTTAGTGAATACTATTTGCTTTTATGAGTGAAAAGACTAAGTTTCAGAGGTTTAGTTAACATTACCTAAAAAGTCATTTAGCAATTAAATAGTACAAATAACTGCAACCCTAAGGATTTACATTTTAGATGTCATTCATTTTTATTCTGTATTAAATAATTTTAAGTGTGGATTTTTTCCAATTGATACACTTGATTAAACCGATTAGAGATTCTTAAAAGCAAATCCCTATATCTTTCTGCTCATTTTTTTTAAATTTTTAAAAATGATTTATTTAATAACAACATACTTAGAAGAAGCATATCATTACAACACAATTGACATATTCAATAACGGTTTCCTGAGGTAGGATGCATCTCTTTCAAAATTGGCTGTAAATTTTTAGGTTTACAGTTGAATTA
>NW_008330777.1:7199563-7209307 GCF_000622305.1 Nannospalax galili
GCGGGGGGGATGGAAGGGTGAATGTGGCTTAGGGAGTCCCGGCGCAGAGAGCTGTGCTGTAGACTTACCCCAAGAGGCCTGAGGATAGTAGTGCAGGCTAGGAGCCTTTCTGCTCATTTTTGTAAGGTTTTAGATATTTGTTTTAAATATGTTTGACTGACTAAACATATTTTCGTTATTAAATGTGATATGTCATTGTCTTAGTTTGTTTCTTCATTGCTGTGACAAAATACTCTACCACTACTAACTTGGGGAAGAAGGGGTTTATTTGGCTTACATATCACAGTTCATCAGGGAGCCCAAGGCAGGAACTCAGGGCAGGAACCTGGAGGCAGGAGCTGGCGCACATGCCATGGAGGAACACTGCTTACTGGCTTGCTCCCCTGACCCCTGCTCAGCCTGTTTTCTTATGCAACACAGGCCATCCTGCCCAGCGGTGGCACCACCCACAGAGGGATGGGCCCTCCCACATCACTCATCAAAAAGATGCCCCTTAGACATGGCGACAGGCCAGTCCAATAGAGGAAATTCCCCAACTGAGGCTCCCTCAACCCAGGTGTGTCAAGTTGACACTAAAGCTATCCAGCACAGTCTTGAACACACAACTTCAGTTTTATGTTATTGGCACTTTTTAATCCAGTGTTTTAGCTCTAATACAAATTTCCACATTTCCCAGGGAGCAATCCTGTCTTAAAGTCACTAGTAGGCTCTATGCTTAAATACAGTAGGGCCCACCCAGGTGACATCTCTTAAAAATATATGGAACTTTTCATACCAATGTCATGTCCAATTAAAATACTAAACACAAGCTGAGTTTGAATTGCTCTGCTTAAAACTGTGATTTATTCTTTGTTTGAACTTCATTGCCTAGGGCTAATGCCATGAATTTAAAATTGGACATGCACTGAGAAAGAAAAGAAAGAAAGAAAAAGAGAGAGAGAAAGAAAGAAAGAAAGAAAGAAAGAAAGAAAGAAAGAAAGAAAGAAACGTTTTCCATTATTGTATTTCCAATGACTTTTTAGTTGCTTCTGAAACTGTGGGTACTGAAGCCTTGTGCGTATGGTTGCTTCAATTTGTTTCCTTTGCCTTTTTTACCATTCAGTTTATCTAAGCCAAATATTTTGCAGTTTTTGTAAGCCTGTAAAATTAATATTGATTTAAATTGTAATAAAAACTTCTTGGCTGTTAGCTTATTTTCCAGATTTAGGTTAGTGGGAAAGAAGGAAGGATATTGGAGACTGTAACAGTAATTCTTGACATACAAAACCTTTATTTTGGCTACTGAATAGAAGCACTGAGCCAGACTTCTGTGTCTAGCCAAAGTTAATTGGGCTACATAAAACTCCAGTTGTGAAAGTACTTGATGTTCTCCTGAATTCCCTGTACCCCAAGCTAGCATGGTGTCATTGTATCAACCAGAAAATGCAGTGCTGTGTTCTGTGCACCCTTTGTAATTATTATTACTATTTTGAGTTGAGACATCTTTTTCCACTTGGTTTTCTTCAGAGCAAAGCTCTGTTTTGTGTGCTGAGCAACATTTGGTTTACTTTGTTTTATTGTAATTTCTGTATAGCCATAGTTAGAGTGGAGAAGAGCTTTCAAGAGGTAGTTTCCTACATAATTCTGATTTGGTGATTAATATGGCTATATCTAATTCAAGCTGTAAATTTAATTCTGTGAGAAGAGACTATGTAATACCCCACGTATCATGTTTCTGAAATATTAAAGGAAACATGGAAGGAAATTTAGCTCATATTATGTTCAACTAAACTTTCATATGAAGTTATCTTATCTAAACTGTATGTGTAGCTATTCTAGAAACAGTAGTTTTCATTGTATTATTTTTTACTTGAAGAGCAAAATGAACCTGATAGTTCCTTCATTAACACCCCTTTCCATAATTAAGATAGGCATTTTGTTATAGAGATCAGTATATTAGGTGACATAGAAATATAAATAGATATAAAAGATCCCAGATACTCAATCTTCTTTTTTATGTTATTAGAAGTGGTTGTTGGAGGTGTATATGAGTATATTGCCTGCATGTAAGTGAGTGCACTTGTGTCATGCAATGCTGTGGAGGTCAGAAGAGAGTTTTGGGTTTCCCTGGAACTGGAGTTAAGGATGGTTCGTAGCCACCATGTAGGTGCTGGGAATTGAACCTGGGTCTTCTGCAAGAGCAGTCAGTGCTCTTAACCACTGACCCATCTCTCCAGCCCCTTATAGCTTTCATTTTATTCAATTAGAATAGCCAGTCAGCTCAAGCCCTCCTGATCCATTAGATGTTTTGGTATTTCATGTTATTGGAGTGATGGGGACAGAGAAGAATGTGCCTTTTAAATATAGTGGGGCATTCTTAAAGAACCTAAAACCCAAGTCTTTATAAACACTTGCAGTGGGTACATGCTGCCCCAGAGCTGTTTTTCATGCTTTCTATTAAACAATGTTAATACAAAAGTAAATAGAGTATTTTCATGGCTTCAAGAAGGCCTCTTTAATTCTGAGGGTTACAAGTTTAAGACCTGCTATGCATTGCTTGACTACCCTGTCATGTAACATGGCTTGAAAACATTTCAATGTCCGATCAATTGTGCCTTTAATTTATGTTGTATATTTGGGGCTAGTTACATTATGTTACCAAAGTAAAGCACTCAAACCAAAAGCAACTTAGGGGAGGTCTCTTTGGTTTATACCTCCAGGTCAAATTCTATCATAGAGAGAAAACAATGCTGCCTGCTGGTTGGATGGTTATGCTTTGCTAGCTTTCTTAACAACCAGTACTACCTGCACAGTGAATGACGCCTCCCACAGTGGACTGGACCCCCAACATCAGTTAACAAGATAGCCCGCAAGAGACATGCTCACAGGAAAATCTGATCTGGGAAATTCATCAGTCGAAACTCATTTTTCAGGTCACTCTAGGCTGTGTCAAGTTGAGAGTTAAAGTTAATCAAGACAGATTCCTAGCTTGATACTTTTTTTCAAATAATTATATGAAATAAAAGAAAACTTGAATATCTTTCTTGTTAAAATGACATGATAGTCTAAGCAGGTGGTTAGTCTTAGAACGGGTGATATAAACCATATACCTTTTTAAAACAAGTGCTTTTTACCTTTACGGTAGCATGTGGATATGTGTGAATACACAGATGACCTTCAAATCATTGTGATGTTACTTCTTGATAATTCTATAATAATTTGAAAATACTATGAGTCTAACAGGGTTTGCAATCCCAGTTATGTGGGAGGCCGAAGCAGGAGGGTCACAAGTTTAAGACCTGCTATGCAACTTAGTGAGATCTTGTTTCAAAAAACTAGAAGAAGAAAAAAGCTACAGATATAGTTCAGTGCTAGACATAGCTCAAGGTAACATGTGCAAGACCCTAGGTTCAATTTCCCAATCCCTTCCCCCTGAAAGTTTTAAGTTGAAAATACTGTCAATATACCAAAATTATCAAGCACCACAGATAACAAAGTAGATTGTATAGGGTATGAGTTATTTTCCCTCATTCACAAGAAAATGTTATACTGCATATTTTAGCCCAGAAGAAAATAGAAACTAAAATTCATTTCTACCAAATGTGTTTCACTGTAAAGCATTGTCAAGTACAGAAATCAGAAGTCCAACCATCACAAATTAGGGACCATCTGTATGTATGTAAAATGCACTGTACCGGTTCCAAACTGTTAAGTGCTCATTTTTGCAGAATTTTGTTTTTGTTTAGTTGTTGTTTTATGTATTTTTTTTATTTCTTTGATGTGCTAAGTATTGAACATAGCACCCTATGCATGGTAGGCACACACTACACCACTGAACTAGATCCCAGATTTTATTTTCCAAGGTTTTTAAGTTGGTTCAAAAGCAGCCTAGCTGTGAATGTGTTCATCACATGTACACAAAGTTTTAGTTGTTTCTTCCTTAAGTTTACCATATTTTTGAGGCTATTGAGCTAAGCAGCTTGAAGCAGGAGACCAGCAGAGTTGTAGATTGTTAACTGTTATTGAAATTGCACCTGGTCTAACACAGTTAATTCTTGGCTTGACCTCATTTTTTTTTTACCCTTTGTCTCGACTTTTCTAGGACCATCTGAACTTGACATTTATTTCTTATCTCCCTGGATATAAACCTCTATTGATTGCTTTCTACTTTATAAAAAACTATGCACCAATTGAAAATATTGTGGCTGCTTGCCCCGCTCCTTCAGTCATCTTATCAAACCCAGTGTCTCCAGAGATTAGCTCATAATCTTTATCAAATAGTGAAATGGTCATGTTGCACCAACTGTTCTGTTGCTTCCTCACATGAACAAGGTACACATGAACTGGCTTTGTAAATGAAGATGCTAAGATTCTCAGAGATTCACACAGCAGGTAAATGCCCATAACCTCATGTTACAGTATTGCCATCTTCGTACAACTTAAACTGTTTTCTCACCTTGGTTTATCCTTATTATGCTGGAACACAAACCATTCACATGGTTGAGGTAAATGACTAAATTCAAAATGCATAAAAGTTCACTTAAAGATAAGTGTTTAGTACTCAGCTTTCAATATTCATTCAGTATTTAACTTTTTTGCATAATTCTGAAGTGGAAATGCATTGTTTATATTTTTGAGTAAAAAGAATTATAGCTTAGCTACTGAAAATGACCTTAAGTATCTGTATATGAATAAGAATAAAAAAGTAGAAGTGAAGTTTAAAACTATTTTTTAATATTTACTTTTATTTTATGTGTATGAGTATATTGTCTGCATGTATGTAAGTGCACCCATGTTGTACAGAAGTCAGAAGAGGGCTTAAGATTCCCCTGGAACTGGAGTTTCAGATGGTTGTTAGCCACCATGTGGGTGCTGGGAATTGAAACCTGGTCCTTTACAAGAGCAGTCAGTGCTCTTAACTGAGCCGTATCTCCTGCCCCCTAAAACTATTTTTAACTGATATGTGGTGAGCATAGTTTCTCTAAATTTGAGATTTTAAGGGAGCTGTGACAGGACCTACTAAAAAGAGTACAATGAGGGGTAGAAAGGCCTGAGGGAAGAAACCTTGACCTTTAGGTGGTAAACTTATACCTGATAGAAGACTGAGTTGAAGCCAGAGCTCCTACGCACTTACCTCCCTAGTCATTTATTTCTTATGACATTGGAAAGCATAATTCTTGTTAAAGGCTTAAAATTGTACCCTTCTCATTTCTAAGACATAATTGAGGCTCTTTGTTAAAAGTGACAAGGTGAGGTACACTCTTGATCATAAACTGTAATCCACTGTCTGATGATAATAATGTCTTAGGTTGAATACAGCAGTGTGCAAAAGGATTCACATCCAAATAGCACCTTTTTGGTCTGTTTGACCTTAGGCCCCAGGCATAGAGTTTATGATCGTTACCAGGTGTCATACAGAGACATGTATTTTAATATCCTATGATGAAGACATGGATAGTTAGATGTAGTGGTCAGTCTGAGAATATTCTGTCCCGAAAATACCTTGAAACTATCTTGTCTCTGGGCATTTAAGTTTGGTGCATGCTTCTGTGGTTTATGTGTGATTTAAATGTGTTGGCAAGTTAAGACCCCAGCATATTAGGTGGGGATTAGTGGGCAAAGCAGTTACATACTGTCCTCTGAACTAATGCACTTACCATGGAATCATGGTTATATTTTATGAGAAGGTTGTTATAAAAGGACAGCATTGGCTCTGTTTGTCATGTCACGTGGTCCCACTGTTGCTCTTATTCCTACTTTTATACTACTAACTATAATGTAATGATGTAATGCTGTCAAGGGAAACTTTAACATCGTGATATTGGAAACTTTAGTCTCAAAAAATAGTATCTAAATAAACTTCTGTAAAGCACCAGCCCCAGGTATTTTGTTATAGCAAGGAAGAACTGACTGAAACAGTATATTTGCTTTAATTATAAACAGACTAACAACAATAACTCAACACATAATCTTATACATTATATTAATCAGTTTACATCATTATGATGAAATGGCTGACACACTATATCTATGGAATAAAGGAAGGTTTGTATTGGCTTACAGTTCTGAAGGTTCAGGATTTAGATTGGTCATGGCTATTATGTTGGGTTTCTGGCAAGTATGGCCCATCACAGTGGAAGCATGTGTTGGAGTAAGAGATAAGAGAGAAGAGAGAGAAACTGAACCCTACAATTCCTTCTAAATTATGTCTCAGTGACCTAAGGACTTCCCAGTAGTTCCTACCTCTAAAAATTTCACAGTCCCTCCCAGTACCACTAAACATGACATAGAACTGTTTAACAGACTTTCAACACCCCAACTAAAGCACAGTCGAAAACTGATTCTTCGTAAGAATAAAATTATATTTTACGTGTAATATAATCTAAGCACACCAAGATTTTACTGCTACTATTATTGTTTTGGTTGTTCCTTCTAAAGCAATGTTGCTGAATTGTACAAAATACATTCCCAGAATGTTTTTCATGAAACACTTGTATGCCAAGATGTTCTTTTTGTTTGTTTCTTCTTGTGCTGGGGAGCTAACTTATGGACTTACACATGGTGAGCATGTGCTTTACCACTGAGGTACATCCCAACCCTCATGAAATTATAAAGCTTCAGTATATCAAAGGAAATGTTTAATTGAAGAGACAGCCCATAAAATGGGAGAAAATATTTGTCAGTTATATATCTGACAGAGGATTAATAACTAGAATATACAAAGACTATAAAAAGTAAACAATAGCCAAATTAATAAATAGGCTAATGAAATGAACAGAAGCTTTACCAAAAAATATAAACAGCTGATGAACACATAAAAAATATTCAACCTCTCTTGCTAAAACTTTATTGAAATCTGTCTTGCTCTAACTCAGAATGTCAGTAATTAAGAAGACAATAACAGGGGTTGGAGAGATGACTCACTTGTTAAGAACACTGGCTGTTCTTACAGAGGACCTGAGTTTGATTCCCAGTACCCACATGACAGCTGACAACCATCCATAACTCCTATTCCAAAATCTGATGTCCTCTTCTGACGTCTTCAGTCATTGCAGGACACAAGAATACTTACATATATGTAGGCAATACAATCACACATATAAAATAAAAATAATAAATAAAATATTTTTAAAAAGAAGACAGCAAATCCAAACTCTGATATGAACAAAAGGGAACGTTTATATACTGCTGGTGGAAATGTGAACTTGTCCAATTACTATGGAAATCAGTATGAACCATTTCTCAAAAAGCTGAACATAGGTATTCCAGATAACCCAGGTATCTACTAAAATGACTCCAAGTCAACATACCACAGAGCTGCTTCCACATAATTGCTTACCACAGCACTATTCCCAATAGCTAACTTATGAAGCCAACCTAGGTGTCTAAAAGCAGAGGAATAGATGATGAAATGTTGTATACATACACAATGAAAAATTTCAGACATGAAGAATAAAATGTTGCTCAGAGGAACATGGGCTCAAGTGGAAGTAATCATTCTACATAGGGAGTTCAAAGTCTAGAACACAGATATTCTCTCTTTAACAACAACAACAACAACAACAGACTGCAACAGCCCTTTAATGCAGAAAAGGTATTTGAGAAAATTCAATATTTTTAACTAAAAAAAGAGAAACTTGAAGAAAGTATAAAGTAGAAGTAAATTACCCAACATAGTTAAGGTCGTAGGTGAGACCGCTACTGATATCATATGCAGTGGAGAAAAGTGAATATTTGTCTTTGAAGGTAAGGAAAAATCAAGAATTCAATTCTCCTACCTCATGACTTTATATCCATGCTTATGTGCCAAGGATCTCAGAAAGTAACCTCCTGTGACTAGTAATAACCAGATATATAGAGATTAGAGACTCATGTGCAAACATCTTAGTGTTAGTTGCATTAAAAATAAGTTTTTCTGTATGAAACAGTATAGTTTAAAATGAAATGGAGATCTTTTTTAAAGGTTAAAACCTCAATCACTTTTAGGTCTTATAGGGTTTATACTGAGTACAATATTGTATAACTGTATTAATTCAACTGTGAACCTAAAAATTTACAGCCAATTTTGTTGAGATGCATCTTTGCTCTAGAAACTCTTATTGAATATGTCAATGCCATTGTAAAGAAATGCTTCTACTAATTATGTGGTTATTAAATAAATAATAAAAATGTTAAAAAAATAAAAGAATTTGATTCTCATCACTCCTGTTCAACATGGTAGTTTTCATTCAGTGTACAGAGAGAAATCAGTCAAGAAAAAAGTGAACGTTATCCTAACTGGTAGGGAAATTTAATTCTGTTCACAGGTGACATGGTTTTATTTTATTCATAATTTTTATTGATTCTAGGATTTCATACAATATATTTTGCTAACATTCAGACCCTTCCCCACTCTCCTACCCCTCCTCACTACCCGCCCCCATACAGGACTCCAAAATTAGGAGAAAAATAAGCTGCTATAAGCAATGAACTTAACAAAGCTGTTTGGTACAAATTTAATAAGAATGCTGGAATCTGTATGCTAACAGCACGTAACAAAAAAATTGCTGTTATAATATTATCAAAAAGAATAATATACATAAAATTAATTGAAGCTGTAAAGTTTGTAACATTAAAAACTAGAAGACACTACTGAGAGAAATGGAAGATGTAGAGAAGTGAGACCTTGCTCCTATGAACCTACAGCAATGGTGTCAGCATGCACAAGACCCCTGCAAACTCAAGCAGATAAAACCCAGCATAGAACTGGAGAAATGGAGAGCAGACCTCGGTCTTGACTGAAAATATATTGGCAGCTGATTATTGCTAAGGAAAGAGCTGATCTTCCTAAAGCGAGGGACTCTAGATAAGCTGACTAGACCTCAGTAGATGAACTTGCACTGAGGGATGTCTGGGGACACTAACTTGACACAATAGGTCTTAACAAAAATGATAGAGTGTATGAATTCCAGTGTGTGTGCGGGGGGAGCTATGGGAGGGTGAAGTCGGGACTGGGGTATAAAGATGATTAAGACTGACTCAGATGTTCTGTATAAAATACACAAAAATTCAATGAAAACAAATTTTTAAAAAAGAAAAAAAAATACGAAAGATTTCCTGGCTTCCTGGCTTGGAAGACTTACCTTTGTTAGGATATCCATACACAAAGCAACTGACAACTCAATTCAGTCCTTATCAAAATCCCACGAATTATTTTTTTCAAAATCAGGACAATACACACAAATAGAGATGAAACACAGATATGGATTTAAATAAATATGTGCCTCATATGAATCTCAAGAGACACAAAGTAGTCAGAATAATTTAGGCTATTAAAAGGTAGAGGTCTCACAGTTACTGAAGAAACATGATTACAATAAGGACTTCAGCTAAGCGTAATATATCCATATGGGCTCATCAACTCCAACATGCCACTTTACAGTAATGATGGTGGCTGGGTCTGAGGCCAATGGGAACTCACTCTACTAACTGCATGGTAATTCTGTAATCTAAAGCCATTCTGCACCAAGTTTATTAGAGGTCAATTGCATTAGAAAATGGACATAAATGTCATAATATTTAGCCTTTGTTTTTAATCTTAGTGAAAAATACACATTAAAATAATTTCTCTTAAGCTGGGCGTGGTAGTACATGCCTGCAATCCCAGCACTTGGGAGGCAGAGGCAGGCGGATCTCTGTGGGTTCGAGGCCACCCTGGTCTACAAAGTGACCCCCAGTCCAGCTGGGGCTATAGGGAGACTCTGCCTTTAACTAAAAAACACATAA
>NW_008330777.1:7209330-7231749 GCF_000622305.1 Nannospalax galili
AATTTCATGTAATTTTCAACCCAAATTTATATTTTAAAATATGACTTAAATTGGCTAATGCAAAGTGTAACCGCAGGCCAAAAAACTTCAAAGTCATAAATATTTCCTCTGATGTATTATTCTGTGTAAGCTATAAATAGTGACATTTATGATGGATATATCAGGGGAAGATTTTAAATATGCAATCAACAAATGATGCTTCTATTTCAGAGTTTAAAACATATTTGCATCTGATCACATATTAATAAATTCCCTCAGAATTTATGACTGAAGTTTAGTGATAATAAAACAAAGATGCTTGCTCTATTAGTAGTCTGGAGATTACAAACATATCTTTATGTCTGAAAATATCACCTGGTAGTTGAAGCCTCTTTTCTTTGGGACTCGTATAGATAGATTGTGTTTAGGAAAGCTCTGCTCTCCATATGAGTAACAATTTTCTTCTTTCACAAGGTGGCACTTCCTTCCTCATTTCCTAGGACTCTGTTATCTCTGCTCATCACAAAGGAAAGCAAAGAACATGATTATTTTTCAACTAAATTTTTAGATGCTTAATATGAACTTGTTAAAATAAATAATTATTGCTGCTGGGTATGGTAGTGCATTGCTAATTTCAGTACTAGGAGGTTGAAGTAAGAGGATTGTGGTGAATATGAGGCCAAATCTTGTCTCATAAACAAGGAGGGATCTAGTTGACCAGGTAAAATCGTTTTCTTTTTCAATGCATATTTTAAAACTTTTGCACTCTTTCTGCTCAGTTACCTTTCAATTTGATATATTGATACGTTGTGAATTTCTCCAAAGGATACTCAGCAGAACAAACATTTCTTTCTCACAATAGTAAGAAGTTCAACTTAAAAAAAAAAAAAACCTCCATGATGAGTACATAAAATTGAGCCTTAAGTATAAAAAGATTTCACAGCTTTAAAGATAACACGCATCGGTATATACATATTTTAAGAATAGAATACAGTGAGGCTGGAGAGATTGCTCAGGGGTTAAGAGCAACACTGTCTGTTCTTGCAATAGACCCAGGTTCAATTCCCAGCACCCACATAACAACTGTCTATAACTCCAGTTCCAGGGGAATCCAATGCCCTCTGCTGATCTCTGGGGGCATTGCATGACATAGGTATACTTAGAAACATGCAGGCAATACACTCGAACACATAAAATAAAAAAATAGTAAATAAAATATTTTAAAGAGATTAGAATACAGCATGCAGTTTTTGCCATATTAATTTGGCTTCTAAATTTTTGCTTAAGCATATATGTAGTATACATTTTGCATGCCCCCTTGATATCCCCTCTCATCCTACCTTTTATTTACTATGTCTTCTTATGTCCAATTATATATGTCTGTATAAAAAATCTACGAACCAAAAATGGGAGAATATATATGATATTTGTCATTGTGAGACTGTCTTAATTTGCTTGGAATTCATGGTCCTCCTGCCTCTGCCTACCTAGTGTTGAGATAACAAGAATGCACTGCCTACCATTCTCAGCTCAAGTGGTTTTTAAAAATATTTTATTTGCTATTTATTTTTCTTTTGAAGTCACTTTTAAAAAAATTTGTATTTCATACAGAACATTCCAAACAATCTTATTTATCTTTATACCCGCATCACAAATGGCACCTTCCTGAAGCCCCCTCCTCCCCCACTGGAGCCCATATACTCTGTCATCCCTGTTACTACCCACTGTGTTCTCAGTGCCCCCAGTCGTTCCCCAGTGCTTGTCCATCCGCTGAGTCTAGTCAGCCTATCTAGAGTCCCTTGTTTTAGGAAGATCAGCTCCTTTTAATCTATCAGCCATTATTTGCCAACATTCCTTTATATAAGATTGGGGCCTGCTGTTCATTTTCCAAGTTCTATGCTGGGTTACTGTCTGGGAGTCTCTTGGGACACTCTGGCCAACAACTCAGAGGAAGGTATCTCCTGTCTGGCATTGTTTCTTGTTATGTAGCCTTTAGCTGTACACAAGGGCTATTAAAAAATATACCGACCACTTTAATCTTTGGTTATATTTTCTTTGGGGGTATTTAAGACCATAGAGTTGGGCCAAATAAACCAATTTATTTTTACTCTTAAGGTTGTTTTAAGATCTGTTCCTCAGGGATCACACGGGCTTGGGAGGAGCCCCTGGCTCCTTTCTTTTACCAGTTCCATCTATGTGAAGATAAGTCAAAGGTCCTGCACCACCATGTCTGGCTTCACTTGGAAGCATGGAGGAAATGTTTCCTCTGTGTTGACCCTCCATTTTGTAGATTGGACACTGGTTCAAATCCATCTAGAGGGCTTCTATGGCCTCCCTGAACAAGAGGACAGGTGACTCAGCACAGTCACAGGACATTTTGAGAGATGCTCCATAGTCCCCTGGAACATAGTCAACCTTGGAGGGCAAGGAGCAAAAACAGCCCTTTTAGTCCCTCTGACCAGATTAGTATAGGCCTCAAAGTATGGTTGTTAAACATCCAATAAGGTTAGTTCCACCAGCCTGGTACTTGTAACTACCATGTGCTATGTAGATAAAGCTTGGGTAAAGACCAAAGGTTCTCAGATAAACCTTGACTGGACATATATTATGGTCCTTGAGCTGACTGTGTATATAATTTGTCAGTGAGTTGTTGGACTAATATGGTTCCCTCTGGGTTTTTTAAAAACTAGCTAGGCATTATTTATCTCTCTCATTGTCTAACCCTTCCACCATGGTTTCCCCATTTAAAGTGCCCCCGTTTTCCCCATTTATCCCTTAATAATACCATTCTCTTATGGTCCCACCTCTTTTGAGCTCCTTCTTTCCCTTTATTCCCAAGGTTCCTTTTATAACCCCTCTATGCCCCCTCCCATTAAATAACCCCATTTTTATCCATATCTCCCTTATTAACACCTGTTTCCTATTATTCTTCCCTCTCAGGTTCTTTCTTTTCCTTTACTTCCCTGATTCCTTTTCATTATCTTGGTTCCTATAGTTATGTCTGGATACATAATCAGTTATAAGGACTTAGTGCTAGGATTCCCATATGAGGAAGAACATACATCATTTGTTTCCTGAGCCTGTGTTACTTAAGTTAGTATAACAGTTTCTTGTTCCAACCATTTACCTGCAAATTTCATAATTTCTTCTTTCTATACTGCTGAGTAGAACTCCATCGTATAAATGATCCACATTTTCATTATCCACTTGTCAGTTGAGGGACATTTAGGTTGCTTCCATCTCTTAGCTATTGTGAAAAGAGCAGCAACAAACATGAATGTACAAGTGTCTTTGCAATAGGGTGAGTTCTTTGGGTATGTGCCAAGGAGTGGTAAAAATAGATCAAATGGTGGGTACATTTTTTGTTTTTTAAGGGTTCTCCACCCTTAAAAACAAGGGTTAAGGAAACAAGTTTGCAACCCCACCAGCAGTGGATGAGTGTTCCCCTTTCCCCACATCCCCTCCAACATTTGGTACCATTTGTTCTCTTGATCTTAGCCAGTCTGACTGGGGTAAGGTGAAATCTTAAAGTGGTTTTAATTTGCCTTTCCCTAATTACCAATGATGTTGAATACCTTTTAAGATGCTTCTTAGCCATTTTTATTTCTTCTTTTGCAAACTCTGCTCAGCCCCTTACTCTATCTTTTAATTGGGTTACTTCCTTTCCTGATTCTTTGTTTCTTGAGTTCTTTATATATTCTGGATGTTAAACCTCTGTCAGACGTGTCACTGGTGAAGATTTTCTCCCACTCTGTGGGTTTTCTCTTCACGTTCTTGGTTTCTTTCTTTGATGTACAGAAGACTTTTAGTTTAATGCGGTCCCATTTGTTGATTCTTGATCTTAATTCCTGAGCAATTGATATCTGGTTTAGAAAATCCTTTCCTACACTATATCTTGTGGGTTATTGCCAATATTTTCTTCCAACAATTTCAGAGTTTCAGGCTTCAATTGAGGTCTTTGACCCATTTGGAGTTGACTTTTGTGCAAGGTGAAAGATAGTGGTTTAGTATTATTCTTCTACAGGTGGAGATCCAATTTTGCCGGTACCATTTGATGAACATGCTGTTTTTCCTCCAGTGGATATGCTTGGATGCTTTGTCAAATATCAGGTAGCAAAAATTGCATGTACACATATTTGGGTCTTCAATTTTTTCCATTGATCTACAGGTCTACTTTTGTGCCAGTACCATGTTGTTTTTATGACAATAGCTCTGTAATATAGTTTAAAATCTGGTATAGTAATACCACCAGCATTGCTCTAAGTGCTCAGTGTTGCTTTGGCTATCTGAGGTCTTTTTGGCTTCCATATGAATCTTACCATGGTTTTCTCCAATTTTTGTGAAGAATGTCATGGGGATTTTGATTGGCATTGCATTGAATCTATAAATGGCTTTTGGTAGGATGATCATTTTCACAATATTATTTCTTCCAATCCATGAGTATGGGAGGACCTTCCATCTTCTGGTGTCCTCCTCAATCTCTTTCTTTAGAGATTTAATTTTTTATTGTAGAGGCCTTTAATGTCTTTGGTCAGGTTTACTCTGAGACATTTTATTTCTTTTGCAGCTATTGTGAAGGGGAGTGTTTCCATGTGCTCTTTCTCTGATTGCTTGTTATTAGTATATAGAAAGGCTACAGACTTTTGTAGGTTAATTCTGTAACCTGCCACTTTACTGAAAGTGTTAAAAATTTCTAGGAGATTTCTGGTGTAATTTTTGGTGTCTCTTAGATATAATATCATATAATCTGCAAAAAGCGATAATTTGATCTCTTCCAATTATTACTGCTTTAATTTCCTTCTCTTGTCTTACTGCTCTTGCAAGAGTTTCAAGCACAATGTTAAATAGGAATGGAGATAGTGGACAGCCTTGTCTGGTTCCTGATTTTAATGAGAATGCTTCCAGTTTTTCTCCATTTAGAATGATGTTGGCTGTGGGTTTGTTGTATATGGCTTTAATTATATTGAGGTATGTTCCCTCCAGTCCAATTCACTCTAGGACTTTGAACATAAATACCTGTTGGGTTTTGTCAAAGTCTTCTCTGCATCTATTGAGATGACCATGTGGTTCTTGTCTTTGAGCTCATTTATATGATTTATGACACTTACTGGCTTACATATATTGAACCATCCCTGCATCTCTGGAATAAACCCAACTTGATTATGGTGGATGATCTTTTTGATGTGTGTCTGTATACGGTTTGCAAGTATTTTGTTGAGAATTTTTGCATCTATGTTCATTAAAGCTACTATGGATCTATAGTTTTCTTTCTTGGTTGTGTCTTTACCTGGTTTGGGTATTCGAGTGATGCTGGCTTCATAGAAGGAATTTGGAAGTTGTCCCTCCATTTCTATCTTTTTGAATGAAATAAGTAGTATTGGACATAGATCTTCCTTAAAAGTCTGGTAGAATTCTGCTGTAAATCCATCTGCTTCTGGACTCTTTTTAGCTGGGAAGTTTTGTATTGCTGTTTCAGTTTCCTTATGTGCTATGGTTCTGTTTAAGCTGTTGATATCTTCTTGATTTAGTTTTTGTTATTCTGGTACTTTTAGATACCGGTCCACTTCTTATAGGTTTTCATATTCAGTAGTGTATAGGTTTTTAAAGTATTCCCTTATAATGTTCCGAATCTTTTTGACGTCTGTTCTGATGTTTCCCCTTTCATCTCTGATTATGTTACTTTGAAGGTGCTCTTTCTTTCTTTTGGTTGACTAGGATAAGGGCCTGTCATTCTTGTTTATCTTTTCACAGAACCAGCTGTTGGATTCGTTGATTCTTTGTATTGTTTTCTTTGTTTCTATCTCGTTAATTTCTGCTCTGATTTTTGCTATTTCTTCTTGTCTGCTGGGTTTGGATTTCATTTGTTGTTACTTTCAAAGTGTGTTGAGATGCAATTTTAAGTCATTTATTTGTATTCTTTTTGACTTTTTTAATGTAGGCCCTTAGAGCTATAAACTTCCAAGGACTGCTTTCAATGTGTCCCAGAGGTTTTGTTTTGTTGTATTGTCCCTTTCATTTAGCTCCAGGAATACTTTTATTTCTTTCTTAATTTCTCCTTTGACCCATTTATCATTCAGGAGTGTGTTTTTTTAACCTCCATATGTTCATGTAGTTACTAGGGTTTCTTCCAGTGTTGATTTTAAGCTTTATTGCATTGTGGTCTGATGGAATGCATTGAATTATTTCAATCTTTTTGAATTTGTTGAGGATTGTTTTGTGCACCAGTATGTGGTAAATTTTGGAGAAAGTTCCATGGGGTGCTTAATAGAAGGCATATTGGATTTGGGTGGAATATTCAGTAGATTTCTGTTAAGTCTATTTGATGTATTAGTATTGTTTAATTCAGATGTCTCTCTACTAATTCACTGTCCTTTTGACCTATCTAATGGATACAATGGGGTATTGAAATCGCCTACTATTAATGAGTTGGGATTAATCTGAGTCTTAAAGTCCTGTAGTATTGTTTTTATGAAGTTGGGTGTGCCAGAGCTTGGTGAATATATGTTCATGATTGTAATATCTTCTTGGTCAATTGTTCCTTTGATCAGAATGAAGGGGCCCTCTTTGTCTTTTCTGATTACTTTTAATTTGAAGTCTATTTTATATTAGAATTGCAACTCCTGTTTTTTTCTTAGTACCATTCACTTGGAATGTTTTTTTTCCATCCTTTCACTTTAAGGTAGTGCCTGTCCTTGAAAGTGACATGGGTTTCTTGCAGACAACAAAAAGATGGGTTTTGTTTCTTAATCCTTTCTACTAGTCTGTGTCTTTTGACTGGAGAATTCAGTCCATTGATATTTAATGTTATTAATGGAAGATGTATATTAACTCCTGTCATTTTTATTCCTATTCACATTCTTGGTATAACTGTGCATTTCCATAGTTATACCTTCATTAAGTTTCTTTCTGTAACTGCTTGGGTATAGTCATTCCTTTCTTCAGCTCTTTGTATTGCTCCCAGAACTCTCTGAAGGGTGGTTTTTTGGACAAGAATTCTTTCAGCCTATTTATGTCATGGAAGATTTTTCTTTCCCCTTCAACTACAATAGACAGTTTTTGCTGGGTAAAGTACTCTGGGTTGGCATCTATGGTCATTTAGAACTTGGAATACCGTGTCTGGCTCTTCTGGCTTTCATAGTTTGCATTGACAAGTCAGGTGTAATTCTGATGGGTTTTCCTTTATGTGTGAGTTGTTGTTTTCCCTTTGCAGCTTTCTGCATTCTCTCTTTGTTCTGTATGTTAGTGTTTTTACTATGATGTGCCATGGATTTCTTTTCTGGTCCTGTCTATTTGGTGTTCTATGTTCTTCTTGTATTTGTATGGACATGTCTTCCGTTAATTTTGGGACATTTTCTTCTACAATTCTTTTGAAGATCTGGTCCATACCATTGCCCTGAGATTCTTCTCCTTCCTCTATGCCTATAGTACGTGTTTGGTCTTTTTATGGTGCCACACAATTCCTGCATATTCCATTCTTGTGCTTTCTTAAATTTTTCATAATCTTTGCTTGAGTAGTCTAATTTGTCCACTTTGTCTTCCAGTCTTGATATTCTGTTTTCCATTTCATTCATCCTATTGGTGAGGCTTTCTCCTGTTGTTTCTAATTGGCTTACTGAGTGTTTCACTTCCTTTTTCATTTCGGCCTGAGTATTCTTCAATATTTCTAATTCTTATGAATGCATTCAGAAGTTTATTCCTATCTTCTTTCAGTTCTTTCATTTCTTTGTGTGTCTGTAAGTTCACAGAATTCTTTAAACATGTGTATAATTCTTCTTTTGAATTCCATTTTTGGTCTTTTTGAGACAGGGTCTCCCTGTAGCCCCAGCTGCCCTGGAACTCACTATGTAGACCAGGCTAGCCTTGAACTCACAGTCATCTGAGTGCCTCTGCTTCCTGAGTGCTGGGATTAAAGGCGTGCGCCACCATCCCTGGCTTCACTGAATTCTTTTATCATGTTTATAATTGTTCTTTTGAATACCATGTCCTGTGTTATCTCTAGGAGGTTCTCCTTGTACTCCTCTAGAGGAGTGTTGGTACTTGGTTGGGATATGTTATTTGAGTTTTTCATGTTATTTTTTCCTCTGTGACTTTGACATGTGGATTTCTTTTTTCAGCTTCTGATTCTTGTGTAAGACTCAAGCCTTCCCTTTTGAGTTTAGGTCTGTTTCTCTTTGTAAACTTTGTGTGCCTTTGTGCTTTACTTTTTGGGCATGAAAAGCTGGTTGGTCTAGGCTTCAGGCTCTCTATTTTGATATTATATTAGAGGGGCCAGATGGCTTTAGTCCTATTGCTCAGGAGTTCCCACAGAGGTCCAAGTGAGATGAGGATCAGATGCTCTCAGGCTTTCTCCTAAGGTCTGGATCCCTCTAGTCATCAGGCACAGTTTAATTTGGAAGAATTGCTAAGTAAAGGTAGGATTCAGGACTCTTAGGCAGTCAGGGAAGGAGGCTGGTCTCAGGAATCCAGAGCAAACAGGGAAGGAGACTAGTCTTAGGAATCCAGGTTGGGTCTGGGACAGCCAAGGATGAAGGTTGGTCTCAGGTATGCAAAGCCAAGGTAGGGAAGGAACAGGCCTTGAGGGCTCCAGGGGACTAGACTGAACAATTGAGTTGGTCTGGATGCAAAGGATCAGGAAGCAATAGGGAGTCTGAGCCAAAAGGGTAGTCCAGAAGTTTAGAGTGCCAAGAAAAGAAATGCACCAGTGTCACCTTAGGAGGAGAGACGGGGTGGGGAGCTGGGAGGGTGAATGAGGTTGTGGGAGTCAAGGCATGGTGCGCAGGGTCAAACTTACCCAGGAAAGATGCTGGCCTCAGGAAGCTGGGGGTAGGACCACCAGGGATGAAGGCTCTTCTTAGGGGAGGGAACAGGCTTTGATCGCTCCAGGAGACTAGACTGAGGAATTGGTTTGGTCTGGGTGCAAAGGATCAGGAAACAGTGGGGAGTCTGGGCCAAGATGGTAGTCCAGTGGTCTGGGGTGCCAAGAGATGAAATGGGCCAATGCCCATGCTAGGATGAGAGACAGGGGTGGGAGAGCTCTTTATTTGCTATTTATTTTTATTTTATGGGTATGTGTGTATTGCCTGCATGTATGTAAGTGCGTCCATGTCATGCAATACCCGCAGGGTAGATGAGGGCATCAGATCCCTTGGAACTGGAGTTATGGACAGTTTTAAGCTGCCATCTGGGTGCTAAGAGCCAAACCTGGGTCTTCTGCAAGAACAAGCAGTGTTCTTAACTGCTGAGTCATTTCTCCTGCTCCAGATCAAGAGAATTTTATTGTTCACTTTAGTGTTATGTACTGCATTGTTGGAGTTTTGTAAATTAAATATAATCCTTAAATGCTCTATTGAATTTGGTTTGCTAGTGTTGTGTTGAGTATTTTGACATCAGTAGAAGTGTTGATCTGCTCTTTGTTACTTGAAGTGTCTCTGATGAGTATTTAATCAGGGTACTGTTGACCTCTTAAAATTACTGTGGAAATGCATCTTCCTCTTCACCTGTTGGAAGAATTGGAGAATCATTCATATTAATTATTCTTTAAATGCTTAATGAGTTTCTACAGGGAAGCCAACTGTCAGCCAGTCTTTACTTGGTTTCGAGTGGGAGTTTAATTAGTGATTCAGTTTCTTTCAATGTAAAGTTGTTAAGAATTTTAGTTTTTCTGTTCTATTTCTCTTTTTAAAATTTTTATTTAATTTTTGTGAATTACATAAAATGTATTTTGAAAATATTTAGACCCTCTCCCCTATCTGCACACCCCTTATTCCCCCCACCCAATTTTATGGACTCGTGTGTGTGTGTGTGTGTGTGTGTGTGTGTGTGTGCGCGCGTGCGCTTTCATGATACACATGTGGAGATAAAAGGCCAACTCACAAAAGTTAGTTCTCTCTTTCTACTATATTTGTCCTGGGGATTGAACTCAGGTTATTAGGTTTGGCAACCAGAACCCTTACCTGATAAGCCAACATGCCAGCCTGTTTTGGGGAAGTTTTTTGTTTTTATTTCTATAAAAGCAAGATCATCTTTTTGACATTGCAACATGACTTTTTCATCTACAAAGTGCATGACAGAGAACCACACAATCAGTGTTTTTTAAAAATTACAAAAAAATAAACCTGTAATGTTTTAATTAAGCTTAGGATTCTGTGTTAGACTGTGTTCATGGCTCTTCTCAGGTGCATGTATCCCCCAGGTTATGGGTTGGACACACCTGGCTTCCACTCCATGTCTGTGGTTCTTGACTTTTAAAGAATAATTTTACTGGGTATAAAGTTCCAAGTTTGTAAGTATATTTTTGTTGTTTTGAATAGTTAACTTTTTGTCTTATTTAGTGGTTTCTGATGAGAAAGAAGTCCATTTTAATTCATGGATTTGTTCTACTATGTGTACAGTACTTTCCACCCACTCCCACCCCTTTCAAAATTTCCCCTCTGGCTTTGGGGTTGGGATATACTTTTGCTGCATTTATTACTTTAGGAACTGTTTGTGCTTGGTGTTCTCTGGGATTTCTGAATGTGTGGTTAGGTGTTTTCAGCGGACACTTAGTCATTAATTCTGCTCTATATTTTTTCTTGCTGATACTCCACTTATTCATGTTACATCTTTAGAATTTCCACATAGTTCTTGGATGGCCTGTTCTCTTTATTCCTTTTCTCATTACATGTCCACCTGGGAAGTTTCTATTGGACAATATTCAAGTTCTATGTTTCTTCCCTTGTCCTTGCTGAGTCTTTCTGGTGGTCACATGCAAGGTGTTCTTGATGCCTTTTACAACGTTCTTGATTTCTAGCATTTCCTTTTCATTCTTGTGGTAATGACTTCTTTCTGCTCACATTGCCTATCTGTTCTTACGTGTTGTCTGTGTTTTGATTAGATCCTTCAACATAGTAATCATAGTCATTTTCTAAGTTCCTTGCCTGATAATTCCAAAATCTACTTCATATTCCAACATTTGAGTCTGGTTCTGATGTTGTTTCTTTTGGAATTTTTTCTTCCTTTTTGGGAATGAAAAATTTTCATTTCTTTGTTCTTGATTTGGGTCCTAGATATTGAAATAAATAGGTCTATATTGTGGGAACTTATGCTAATCTATCTGGGACTTGGGAAGTGTTTGTTGTAGCCACAGGTGCCAGAGGCTTTACATTCCTGCAGTGTCTACTTTTACTTCCTCTTTTTTTTTCTGCCAGTCTTCTTTCTCCGTAAGTTCATTTTTGACTGTTGTAAACTTGTACAGGTGTCTTATATTGCAGCCCCATTGGACCAAAGTATATATGGTGGCGGACTATGCTCTATAGTATGCCTTTACATTTCACCTTTTTGAGTGGGCTGGTGTCTCTGTCCTATGCCCTATGTTTGCTTAGCTCCCTCTACCACCACCTCAGATAAGGCAAAATGATGGGTAGGGGTGAAGTATGAGGAATGCTTTGCCATTGTGGCAGTAGAAGTTGGCTCTGGTAAAACCACACACGCTAGACAGCAGTTGTTTGCTATTGTGACAACTGAGGTGGGGATTGGATTATATTTCTCAAGGATTGGTCTTTCCCTTCCGCGACCCTCACCAGGAGGAAATACTGTTTGGGATTTTCACTGAGTCAGGTTTGGTCAGATAAAGGCTCTGAAAAGCTGAGTATCCCTAAGACCTTGACCATCGGGAATTTTTCTTGCCTTAATGGAGTCGACACTCCATGTCCAGCAAATTGTCAAAATCACTGACTCCACTGGTTTTGTGGCTCTGTTGACATCTGAAGAAGATTAGAACACTTCCACTTTGGCTTTCTGTAATCTCCAGCCTTTCCTCCTTTTTTTCAAACTCAATTCCCTAGTAGGCCCAAGAAAAATCATTTATTGTCAGTTTGTTCAGCTGTACATTTTTTGTTTGTTTGTTTGTTTGTTTGTTGTTGTTGTTTTGGAAGACTAAGAATGATAGAATTTTTATGGCCTGGTTCTGTTTTTTTTTTTTTCTTTCTGTAAAACGTACATGAGAATTTTTCCTTACCCTCCTGAGAATCTTTCTACCTCTGTTATAGAATTCATCATAGATTGTCTAATCCTATGTAACAGCTGCTGGCTTTGTACATACACCACACACTATCTTTATTCCTTTATCTTAATCCCTGTCTCTATCTGTGTCTATACCAGCAATCACAAATATTTATGGAATGTATCATGATTCCCCCCCTCCCCAGGAATAAGGAATGGTATAGTAAATGTTTTATAGATGTTTTCTTAGTCTTTCAAAAGTATGGTAACAGATATTTAGAAAAATGTATTTGATCACAGAGCTTGCCTCCCTTCTCCATAAAACAGTCTGTCATTTGGGGGGAGCTCATCCATTTGAATGCTGCATCTCTCCCCTGCCTTTCTCCATACTTTGCAGATCTTTGATGTTGGCTAAAGACAAGCTACTTCATCAGCCCCCTCCTCCTTGTCTTCAAAATGAAAGCAAAACATTTTCTTATTGGGAGAATTGAGGAAGTTAAATGGATCCACACAGGTGTTTAATACATTTAGGGCACACTGTCTGTTGTCATGGCATAGACTCATTAAATGCTAACCATTACCAATGAGAAGAAGATTGTCATTATAATTTTATCATTGTTATGTTTACATGATATGGAGCATTCTTATTTGTTTGTAGTATTCCTATGTAGCCTCATCAGCCATCCACTCCCACAATATCAAATTCCTAAGGATTACCTGAAGATGTCACATCCATTCATTCTTGACTCTTTTCCATGCTGCCTTGGGCTGAAGTATTTGTCCTGTCTATCTGTGTGGCAAATTCCTATCCATCCATCTTGCTTCATCTCAGGCAATGCTCAATCAAGGCATACTCATTAATGCATCCAGCAGCCTTCGTACTTCCCTTTCTGGGTCCTTAGGCCAGGTGAATACCTAAATGAGAGCTGAATCCTACAATACCCGTGTTTGCTTCTGTAGGAAGTGAGTAGAACACGGGTCCACAACCATTACCAGTGTGGTGTTTAGCACTTAATGTTTACTTATTTTTATTTTTATTTAATGTTTATGTTTTAATAAAGTAAATTATAAAAACCACCCCCTCCCCCATTTCCTCCCCTCTTCCTCTCCTACCCTTTCCCCAACTAGTTCTTTCTAGCTTCATGTGCTTTTCTGTAAAAGCCACTGAGAACATAGTATATGTTCAGAAGTAGACTCACAGGGGTTGCATCTCTGAAGAAAACTGACTCCCCCTCCCCCAGGAGCCATCAGTCCCCAGTAGAATCTTGGCAAGGGGTGGAACTTTGTGAATCCCTTCCCCATCCGCACTGGGATTTGTCTGGCTTGGTTTTTTAGCATTGAGTTTTTCAATCAATACTTGTTGAAGAAATGCACAAGGAGTGACTCAGAATCGAAGATTGATTCAATTCACATAGAAGCTTTTTATTAAACTGTAGCACTAACAATTGTACCCACTGAGTTAATTCTTCTATAATCTTTGATTACTGTTAGCTATTTCTGTGTCTTTTTTGCCTATTAGACAGAAAACTGGTTGTAGATATTTTATTTAGATGTCAAGGGAAAGAGTTGCAGTTGAGCCATAGACAGTTGTTGAACTGATAAATTGTGTCAGAATTGCATGTTAGAAATAAAGGATGATCCAAGGAAAAATAAAAATTAAACATTAGAGGGATAAATGGTAAAGGTAAAACTTTTCAAAAATAAAGAGAAAAATGATGCTCTAAGTGGAATAAAACACTGAAAAAATGAAGTTATTCTTTCCTTTATTCTGTTGTCTAAAATTCTTTGAGTGGAAATCCTGAGCAGTAAAAAGGGATTGAAGAGTGAATTTCAGGGTCAAGTGATGAGATGCCAACATTTTGGGGTATGAGATAATTTCATGCTAGGTTTGTCTCAGTGATGTGATGTTGTAACACTGTGAACAGAAGCAGTGCCTGGCATGGAGACAGGAAGGAGGAGACCTGAAATTGGTCATGTTCCCCATCGTTTTCTCTTTGATAGCCTAGTACAGTGTGATTTATCTTGGCATTGGTTTTGTTCTGGTGGCTTCAGAATGGAACATCACAAGACTGTTTAATATGAACCATTGACTTCAGATAAAAGAGCTTGTAGAATATATATCTTATGACAGAGATGTCAGAATGCAGATTATTCTCTGTCTTTTCACTTATTAACTATAATGTGTGAGGATCAGGAATAATATGATCATACATAAGAATTTTCATTATATTTGTATATTTTGGCAAAAGAGCCAGCTTGGCATATAAGTTCAATGGATTGAGAAACATATAACATATTTAATGTGAAATGATTAGGTTATGTGCACTGATAAAGATTACAGAGGAAGGAATTTTTCTTTTGGGTGCTATGCTAAAATTCAGTATGATCTTAAATGGATTCACTTTTGCACCATATGATTCTGTAATAACCTAGATATTATTACAAAGGATTGAAACAATTATGGTGTAAAGTACATTTAAGAAATCTTTATTTAACAATCTCAAGACCATTTCCACAGTGTTGTAGATACCTAAATATTTGTCAAGCAAATGGAATAGTTGTTGGTGTTTTAAGCCATGTGTCCAAAGTGTACGCTCAGAAAGCATGCTCACCTGTGATTGTTCTACTGTGTGAAATCCTTATTAGGGTTAATACATGACTTAAGGCACATAACATCTTCCTCATGGTGTTCATTAACCAATTAGTCCATCAGTACCCAAAATGCTTTTTAAAAATTCTGTATCTTGCTTATCCTTCAGTATACAAGTGATTTAATAGCTTCCCTGAGTATTTCCTAAACTTTATTTTTCCCTCAATTCACTATCTAGTATTTTTTTATTTCATTATATCCTCCAAATCAAAATAAGCAATAGCACACATCTATAACCAATTTGCTTTGAGAGAAACACTGTGAAATGTAATAACTGTGTATAAAACAACATTTTGGTCAACTAAATCTTTCCTCCTATGAAGCAACAAGTACCTATATAATGAAATATTGCAGTCAATTACTATACTCCTGATTCTAAGATTAGCAGCGGCTCACACCCCACTAACTATTTCAATATAAGCTTGCAAAATTCTGTAACATTTCAAACAGAAAATGGACCTTTTGGAAAATAATTTCTGGGGTTGGAGGGAGGTAAGAAGGGTATTCTTAAACTGTCACTAGTACTAACATGGGTTTTGCAGTTTGATCCAAGCAAGTTTTCAGTTCTTTAAACTCTGTTCTATTTTGAGTTTAGTTTATCTCCCTGCTCCTTTGCTTCAATTTTCCTGAACCTTACAGGAAAATTTTGCTTACACTTTTCTCAGGCATTCCAGAACAAGAGACAATTTGGTTGACAACAAAGTATTTTCGATCAGTGTTGTTATAAGAAGGCTATTTCAAACACAGCAAAACTAATCTAGTACATCTGTGGTTTGCCTTTGGGCAAATGGATTTGGGTTTAAATGCCCTAGTTAAGAAAACCAAGATAGTCTTTGGTTGGATGCTTACAGAGTTGCTGTGCTCTGCTTTTCAAATGTTCTTACCTCATCCAGTCCTCTTAGGGCACTGCACTTGAGCTGCCCATATTACAGGAAGGTCACGCACACTGTCAGAATTCTGTTCGCTAAGTTACAGTCCTGATCAGGAGATATCACCACCATTCCTGTGAGGAATTGAATTCCTGGAGATGTGAAATCACTGTCCTTAGTGACACAGCTATCCTCAGGAGAGATCACCACCATTCCCGTGAGGAACTGAATTCCTGGAGATATGAAATAACTGTCCCTAGTGACACAGCTATCCTCAGGAGCCTCCTTGAGAAGACAGAGCTAAATTCCAACCCCTAAGATAGTGGCCCTTCCTTTACACCAATGCCTCTCTCTATGTAACACATCTGTTCTTATTTTTAAAGTGATAAAATAGTTTTGCTGCAAAGTCCACACTCAAATATAGAGCCTGTGACTTACTTTTCTGTGAATAAACCCCCACCCTATGCTCTGTTAGTAAGCCCAATAAACTAGTCAGGATTTTCCAAAAGAAGAACAGATCTAATGGAAACCTTCCTTATTCCACATGTTGGCAAACCCTTTGGTCTTTCATTTCTTATTCCTGATTTCAAGTTCATTGTATATATTTTTTTTCATGTAATCTGCTTCAAATTAAAAAAATTAGTTAATTAATTTTTTAAAAAGATGAAATGGGGCCAGGTAAGGTGGTGCACACTTTAATCCCGGCACTTGGGAGACAGAGGCAGGCAGATCTCTGAGTTCAAGGCCAGCCTGGTCTACATAGTGAGTTCCAGGACAGCTGGGCCTACAGGGAGACCCTTTCTCAATAAGACCAAAAAAAAAAAAAAAAAGATGAAATGATTTTGCATAATTTAATGGCTAAGAATTTTCTAGAACTCTTCAAAGCTCCATGTCTTTCATGTCCATGGCATGACTTAATGTACACAGTGTGTAATGTCTCTGTGTTTATAGCATTTGTTCACAGAATGAGGTGATATTTCTAAACTGTCATCTTGTATACCTCTGAATGCTTTAGTGAAAGTACTGTCAGTTCTATCCCTCTTGCATCCCAAAGATAAGCCTGCCAACTTAGGTGACAATTAAGCTGCACAATTTTTAGCCTTTTTGAGACAGTGTCTCCCTATACCCCAGCTGACCTGGAACTTACTATGTTGACCAGGTTGACCTTGAACTAACAGAGATCCACCTGCCTCTGCCTCCCAAGTGCTTGGATCAAAGGTGTGTGCCATAATGCCCTGCTTTTAAAAACGTGTTTATTGAGTTTTTTGTGCATTTCATATAATAGAGCTTAATCATATTTAGACCCTCTCCCCCCATCCGTGCCCCCCATAGCACCCCCACCAGATTTCATGCATTCTGTTATATGTGTTAAGTCCTATCTGGTCAAGCATTTGTACCCATATGTCCATGGGTGTGGGGTCTCTCCCTCCCCTCGTGGGTCATTGGCCACCGGTCCATGAGGACAAAGGGAGCAGAAGCTATGAATGATGGAAGAAAGCCCTTTCAGGGAGGCAGATTCAGTGAAACAGCTCCAGATTCAGTGAAACAGCTCCATTTATTCAGTGGGGGTTAGGGAAAATATAGTGTGGAGGCAGCAGCCAAAGCCTCAGCTGGTAGGTGCTCATAGTATGCTTTATTTACATGTGGCAGAGGGATCCTATCATCTGACTATAGGGCAATGCCTAATTATCATATAGAAAAAACCTGGGGGTTTTATTGCAGGTAACTATGCCAAAGGTCATGTTCCAAATAAGGTCAGGCATCTGTGCTTGGTGGCCCTTTCCAGGAAAATCAGGCAGGAAGTCCTTGCTGGGAAAGGAGCCGACCTTAACAGTAGGGTTCCCCAACACATGGGTGTAAATTCATCCACTGGAATCTAGTCAGCCTATCTAGAGTCACTCCGTTAAAGATCTACTCTCCTTCACCCAGTAGTAATTAGTTGCCAATAGGTCTTCAGATACGGTTGGGGCTTGCTGCCTATTTCCCTTTGTCCTATGCTGGGTTTTTGTCTGATTGATTTGGCATGGGCCTTGTGCATACTGTCACCGTTGCTGCAAGTTCATATGAGCAAGTTCCCAGTGGCTTGAAAACCTCTGTTCCCTTACGTTCATGTACAGACCCAGTCTTCTTTCTGTCCATTCTTCTGCAAAGGTCCCTGAGCCATGGGTGGTGAGTTTAATACAGAAGTGCTATCCAGGCACACTCACTCTACAAGCTCTCATTCTCTAAAACTTAGGCAGTTGTGGCCTTCTGTATGCTTCACACTTTGTTGTTGTATGAGGAAGCTTCACTGGTGAGAGTTGAGGGATGTATTAGTGTTCTTTCTACCCTCTGTTCCAGTATGTTCCATGAGCATTAGGTGTAGAGGTTCCACTGTAGATGGGTCACTTAGAACTGGGCATCTGTCAGACATATATTCTCTGTATGTGACTAGTTGTGGAACTATGTACTAGCTTCCATACATTGCAAAAAGAAGCTTCTTTGATGAGTGGTCTATGGTACACTTGTCTGTAAATATAAAGATCCATATTTAGCATACAGTAAGAAATTTCATTTGTCTGGAGATGTGACAGAGTTAGGGTTTTCTCTAGGCTCTTTGACATCTCCAGCCATGTGTGTTTGCCTATATTTGCAGTACCACCCATGAGTTCCCTCCCTTGGAGAGGACTCTAAGTCCAATTAGATAGCTGTTGAGTACCCCAAGATAAAAGCACCACTACTGCACCTATAGAGATAGTTTGCTGTGCCAGCCATTGTAGTTTTTAGGCTTTGTAGCTGAGTTGAACAATTGATTGATTTTTTTTTTTCCCCTTAGCAGCTTACATAGTATCCCCTAGAACTATGAGAACTGGTCTTCAGGGAGAAGGCTTCCAGGTCAGTTCCAGCTCCACTGCTCCTAGTTCTGAGTCTAAAGTATGTCCTGTCTTAAATAATAAAGTATTACCTTCAAGTACTAGGAGGAAATCAAGGGTTGTGGCAATAACCTGTGCTATTTGGGGAGTCTCTTGGACTGCACTGACCAACAACTCAAAGGGCAGTTTCCCCTGTCTGGCACTGTGTTTCTTGTTATACAATTTTTCAGGTATACATGTGTACTTATGTTCAGATATTATATGTGTATTTTTCAGGAGGTTTTTGAGTTAGCACATTTCCCTGCTGGCTTGTACACCACCTAAGCTTTAATCTCTCTTTCTTTCCCTGTCTAACCTCCCTCCTCTGACTTAGCAGGGTGGTAGGTGGGTCTAAGGCAGGGATGTCAGGAGGCCAAGGACAAGACAGAGGTAGGAACAGCCTGTGAAGTGTCTGACAACTACCCTGAGGATTAAGCTAGTCTGGGTTAGGAAGCTGGTCCAGAGATCTGAGGCAGAAGAGCAGGAGTGGGCCTGGGCCCAAGGTTAGAAGGGGACAGAGTGCAGGGAGAGAGTGGAGCTGCTCAGGCTTCAGGAGAATCAGCCCACGTTTCTTTGTGAAATTACACATTACTGTCAGAAAGCAAGGATCAGACCAAAGAACATGTGTGCTGCACCTAGCATACGCCGCTGCACAGACTTAGGAATGGCCCAGTCCGGTGATATGCTTGTCACATGCACTTATACATAGGATGCATTCTGCTGGCATGGTTTCAACCTCTAACCCTTTGTGTGTTTCCTCCTTTCCACCTAGTTTAAACATTCCTATAATCTTATATATACCGCCTCTAGCCAATTCATGCTTTAGAGCCGAAAGTAGATGAATATTGCTTAACTAATGCAATTCAGTAGGTCTTCCATTCTTTCCAAGTCACAGAAAGGTTATCCACAGAAAGTGGAGTAAAAAAATCATTCCTAGGAGAAGGTAGAAATTTGGTTACATTTAGTTGTCGAATACCCTTATTTTGGCAAGTAGATGTGTTTTAGGTTGATTTGCACCAGTTTGTTTTTCTTTTCTTTCCTTTTTTTTTTTTTTTTTGAGGTGGGCCTCAAACTCATTGCATAACTAAAGCTGGCCTCAAACTCCTGATCCTCCTGCCCCCATCTCCCATGCAAGATTACAGACAGTTTTGTGCCAAATTAATTTTTGTGAGTTGCAAATCTTTGAGAATGGTGCTAAAATAATTGAATTTCTAAATAGGTTTCTTAATTTAAATTTTATAAAGAGAAATTTTAAGTCAATTAATTCTAGAATTGACTTGAAAGTCCATGACTTTGATGCCTGACCAGCTTTTCTTCCATATGTTAACTAATTATGCCACCTCCTCTTTGAAACCTCCCCTGACTCACTCAGGCAGAATAGATGTCCTAACATCTCTGTTCTTCATATGCATATGTCTAATGAGAGCCCTCCTAAGTATAACTTATACTTAGAACACCATGATATTATACAATATATAAAAGCAGGATTGACTTCATTTTTTTTACTTATCCAGCCCTTGGTGTGGTACTGGGAGTATGGAAGTCACTCTATAAATACATGATGAAGCCTAGATGGGTGGGTAGATCTGTGAATGTGTCTTTAAGGTAGAGTTGGTATTGGCTTTTTGTGTATGTACATGTACATACATGTTCAGGTGCATGTGTGTATGTACACATGTTTATGGAGGCCAGCAAAAAACCTCAGATTTTATTTCTCAGATGGTGTCTACCTTGTTTTTTGAGACAGAGAATTAGGCTAGGCTAGCTGGCCAGTAAGCCCCCTAAATCCACTTTTACCTGCTTCTGTGGATTACAAACACAGTCCAAGACTTTTGTTTTGTTCTGCTTTTAAAAGGGTTCTAGGGGATTGAAGTCTGGTCCTCATGCTTAAAAGGCAAGCACTTTACTGACTGACCATTCTCCCTAGCTCATAAGCTGTGTTTTTAATTAGCCTGATGATTCCTGGTACTGACTGCTAGAGCCTACCTACGATATCACAGCACAAACTATGAAGATACACTGACTCTGAACCCCAGCTTTGCCAAGCCACACATCTGTACCTTGGACAGGGTACTTAGCCTCTGTGTGCCTCAGCTTATTCTTTTGAAAAAATGAGATTTTCACATTATCTTGGGTATGTCACAAAGGTGTGATGTGACAAACGTGTAAGATGCTTAAAACAGTGCCTAGAGAATATTAATCTATAACTTTTCTGCTCTAACTATAAAACCTACAAAGAGAAAGTAGAACTACAGCATGTTATGACAACAGACTACTTGAAGGATGTGTTTTGGTAAGCAGAGGCGATAAAAGGAAACTTAATTATTCCCGACAAGTTTCCAGGTCTTGAGTGCGAAAGGGTAACTTTGTTAATGTCCTGCTTGTTAGTAGTGTTTTGGGGATGGAAAGCTGAGGTCACAGTAAGTCCTCAATAATCGTTCATCTGATGGGACTCAGCAGCGCCACAAGAGCCATCACTTCATTCCCCTGCTTCAAGTGAGTACTCATGAGTGCTAAGTAGGGCAAACTGTAAAGCTTGCTCAACCAGGCAGTGGGTGCCAGTGTAATCAGATTGGAAAAATAGGCAGAAACAAAAGTTTGGGGCAAAGTAAAAACTACTTAGGATTGCAGTGTATGTTTTCAGTATGTCTATAAATACTTAAGAACTTTTTAGGATACTCTACCTTTAATGGGCACCTTTAGCCTTGAAATTGCCTTCAGAAAAAGGCAAAGTGATCTCTCTCTTTTTTTTTCTTTTCAAACTGTTAGCTTTATTCATTCGTTCATTAGTTCTCAAAAAGAAGTTTGGTTGATTGCAGATTTCAGCTATTTTTCCCAGTCTCTGCTCCAGCTGAAAAGACTTAGGAAATGGGCCAGTCTTTTAAAAATGTTTTCCTCCTTACTTTAGATGCTAAAGCATTAGAAGCATAAGAAGGTGACAAGAATTTAAGTTAGGTTTTCTTTAATCTAAAATTTTAACTGCTTCTTTTGAACTGAATTCCTTCTTTCTGAGGATTATACCTATAGCATTCAGTTAACTCAGATTCTTTGATTCACAGCAGAAGAAAATGAAACGCATACAATTCAGTGGCTTCCTCTGGCTGTTTACCTTCTTGGTGTCAGAACCAGACTGGAACTCAGGTTTCTGTTACTGAATCCTGTGCTCTCTTTCGTATCCTGGTTAAATCATCAAAGAATTTTATGTCTAAATAAATTCAGTGACTCTCTATTACTGAAGCTTTCTACAAAAAGAAATGAAATGAAATGAAATTAGGGAATTATTTACATCAGGCTTCATCGTCTTGGAGAGTGTTTGGATTTCAGAGGTAGTGGCACTCTGCCAGGGACAAATGGAGTCACTGAGATGGCCTTCCTATCATCTGCTACCTTTTATGGTGTCAAGGGATTTCTTGCTTTCCTTAGTGACCCAGCTGCAAAGCAGCTGTTGTTTGGGCTCCTGCCTTTCTGCTCTCTCACAAGACCATCCTCAAGGGGTTTAAACTTCTGTACAAGTGTCAACTGTGAACTCTGTGAGCTCCGAAGAGGTCCTGTGGGGGCCAGGCAGCAGAGCGGCACCCCATGCTATTGCTCAGCAGTTTGGATGGACCTTATGATGCTGCTCAGGAAAGAAACAGTGCCCATCGTTCCAGCAGCCCTGCTGAATGTTTAGACTTGTTGCTATGAGCTAAGATTTGAGGGCTTTCCATTCACACTGAGTCCCCAGAGGAATTAACCCCTGTATCCTGGAGAGCTTCTGCTGTAAGCCATTTGGTCATGAAGTTCTGCTACCATCTTGTGTATTACAGAATGATGATAAACTTTTGTCATTTTTCCCTATTGCTTTTGGAGAGGATGTGTTACCAACCATGGACGTAGGCATAAAATTCTGCATTTACGGGAAACCCTCCCATTCACAATAGCCACAAAAAAAATAAAATACCTTGGAATAAACCTGACCAAAGACATTAAAGAGCTCTACAAAGAAAATTTTAACTCTTTAAAGAAAGAAATTGAGGAAGACATCAGAAGATGGAAGGACCTCCCATGCTCA